>NC_069504.1:753978642-754071142 GCF_027579735.1 Bombina bombina
AGAGTCGTGGCTGAAGTGAGCGTTAGAAATCTAACGACAAAACTCCAGCCGCAGAAAAAAGTCAGTAGTTAAGAGCTTTCTGGGCTAACGCCGGTTTATAAAGCTCTTAACTACTGTGCTCTAAAGTACACTAACACCCATAAACTACCTATACACCCCTAAACCGAGGTCCCCCCACATCGCCGCAACTATATTTAAATTTTTTAACCCCTAATCTGCCGCTCCGTACACCGCCGCCACTTACGTTATCCCTATGTACCCCTAATCTGCTGCCCCTAACACCGCCGACCCCTATATTATATTTATTAACCCCTAATCTGCCCCCCACAACGTCGCCGCCAGCTACCTACAATAATTAACCCCTAATCTGCCGACCGGAGCTCACCGCTAGTATAATAAATGTATTAACCCCTAATCCGCCTCACTCCCGCCTCAATAACCCTATAATAAATAGTATTAACCCCTAATCTGCCCTCCCTAACATCGCCGACAGCTAACTTCAAGTATTAACCCCTAATCTGCTGACCAGAGCTCACCGCTACTCTAATAAATGGATTAACCCCTAAAGCTAAGTCTAACCCTAACACTAACACCCCCCTAAGTTAAATATAATTTAAATCTAACGAAATAAATTAACTCTTATTATATAAATTATTCCTATTTAAAGCTAAATACTTACCTGTAAAATAAATCCTAATATAGCTACAATATAAATTATAATTATATTGTACCTATTTTTGGATTAATATTTATTTTACAGGCAACTTTGTAATTATTTTAAACAGGTACAATAGCTATTAAATAGTTAATAACTATTTAATAGCTAAAATAGTTAAAATAATTACAAAATTACCTGTAAAATAAATCCTAACCTAAGTTACAATTAAACCTAACACTACACTATCATTACATTAATTAAATACAATACCTACAATTATCTACAATTAAACCTAACACTACACTATCAATAAATTAATTAAATACAATACCTACAATTACCTACAATTAAACCTAACACTACACTATGAATAAATAAATAAAATAAAATACCTACAAATAAATACAATGAAATAAACAACTAATTATATTGTAGCTATTTTAGGATTAATATTTATTTTACAGGCAACTTTGTAATTATTTTAACCAGGTACAATAGCTATTAAATAGTTAATAACTATTTAATAGTTACCTAGTTAAAATAATTACAAAATTACCTGTAAAATAAATCCTAACCTAAGTTACAATTAAACCTAACACTACACTATCAATAAATTAATTAAATAAAATACCTACAAATAAATACAATGAAATAAACTAACTAAAGTACAAAAAATAAAAAAGAACTAAGTTACAAAAAATAAAAAAATATTTACAAACATTAGAAAAATATTACAACAATTTTAAACTAATTACACCTACTCTAAGCCCCCTAATAAAATAACAAATCCCCCCAAAATAAAAAAAATGCCCTACCCTATTCTAAATTAATAAAGTTCAAAGCTCTTTTACCTTACCAGCCCTGAAAAGGGCCCTTTGCGGGGCATGCCCCAAAGAATTCAGCTCTTTTGCCCTCGCTATGAGGGCGCTGATTTCGTTCCAGAGGTAAAGAGGCGGCTAGTCCGATATGGTCCAGACCCTGCGCAGGAGGTAGTCAGTCGAATCATCCGAAAATTGGCTACTGAGAATGAAGCGGCACGAGCCTTTGAGCGCCAACTGTGGAGTTTGGGGGTATGGACACCTGCTCTCCAGCGAGAAAATGAGTTACAGGGGGCAGAGACAGTTGGTCCTGTCCCCCAGCAGCAGAGTGATATGCAGGGAATTGGGAGCCCAGACTCCATTCCCCAGCGGCAGGCTGAGTTACAGGGGGCAGAGACAGTTGGTCCTGTCCCCCAGCAGCAGAGGAATATACAGGGAATTGGGAGCCCAGACTCCATTCCCCAGCGGCAGGCTGCGTTACAAGGGGTAGGGACAGTTGGTCCTGTCCCCCAGCAACACGGCTGTTTAGCCAAAGGGGAGACGATTGGTCTCCCCCTCCAGCAGCACAGCTATGTATCCAAAGGGGAGACAGTCGGACTCCCCCTCCAGCAACCAGGCTCCCACCAGGCTACTTCCATGGTAGTGCTGGCACCCGGGCAGAGTACAGCTGGTCTCTGCCCACCTCGCAACCCACCAATTCAGCGTACCAGTCCCCCACCCAGCTGTGGTGAGGCACCTGGACATGGACAAGTTTTCCCCGTACTCAGGTGTAGTAACCATTTATTGTGGGTGGGCTGTACTACTAATTGTGTTTTATGGGTGGGTTGCTGGACTAACCAGGGCACTGACCGGCAGGAGGTCAGATACCCTGTTAGTCTGTTTGGAAAAGGGGAGAGATGTGACAAAACCAATCTCGCCACTGTACATTGGAGGGCCTGTTATGGAACATTCTTTGGGCTGGAGGTACATGGGCTTAAGGATACCCAGAGACTGCATGGAAATATGGAATTTTATATGCTGGACACCCCATGTACTTTCATAACTCTGTCTTATGTCTATGTCACCCTGTATCCATAAATACAGGATGGGTACAGGGTGTGAGTGCCCCTTGTGGGAGCAATTGTGACTCTATAAGCCAAGTGGGCATAAAAGACTTTATAGCTAATAAGAACTGTTCCTATATTCTGTAATAAGATGTATTCTATGTATGTTTAAGATCTGATTGTGTCTCAGGAGTCTGTCTAGGTAAACTGATTGGGTTTTGTGTGATTATGTTAACTAGACTGCCCAAAATCAGATTGTCTGAGTACTTAATATGTTAATCTGTTTTACCTGTGAATAGACAATTCTTAGAGGTTTGATGCATTGTTCATATGTTTGCTTTACTGTTTAACCAATGCCCTCTGTAACCTGAAGCCAGGGTTATATTCAACCCCCCCCCCCCCCATCTGGGATCAAAACCTGTATAAATACTAGGCATTCAGCCTTTAATAAACATATTCTTTTTTAAACCTGAAATGTGGAGCTTGGTCTCATGTTTGCAGGGAAACTGATCGAGGTTGTGAAGTGCTGATTCTGTATGCAGGACATTGTTCCCTGGTATTAACCCTTGGTATCCTGTTGGTACCATAACACATGCAAACAGGACAATCTCAGGGGGAGGCATAAAATCCCCCATCACACATTTGATATTAGATAGAGAGACACTCCCTTTGACAGGCCACAACATTACTTCAGCAGATAACAAGTTACACACAATAAAACAAAGCAGTCCACCTTATCACTAGCAGTCTGATTAGACAATGGTAAGGTTTATCACTAAACCTAATTAGAGCTGATCCCAGCAAACTTGCATTTAGAATTTAACAAAATTAACTCTTAATTGCACACAATGAAACTGAACCAAGTAGGAGAAAGCCAGGGACAAGTTATTTTACAGGTCTGGGGACATAGTCTTAAAGGGGCATTGTTCACCAAAGTCACAATATGTCCCCAGACGGTTCTTAAAGGGCCATACACACCCAATAAAAGTTAATATGCTCTCAGGGGCACAATCTTCCAGGGGCCATAGTCATGAGGAAGGAGGCTGGCAAATAGGCTTCTCCAAAATCCAGGGAAGCAGGGCAATTTTCCATTTAAAGGGCCAGTTACAAATAGCAGTTTGTAACATATCTCCCCTTTAGGAGGGAGACTAACCAGGCACCTGACCTTCTGTCGGTCAGTGCCTAAGTTAGTCTCGTAACCCACCCACAAATAAACATTAGCAGCAAAGTAGCCCCCCACAATAAGTAGTACTGGCCTGTAGGTTCCAGGTTGTAGGATGAAAGTGTAGCATCCTCGGCCTTCCTGGCGCAGCTGGGCAAATAGCTGGTGGTACTTGGGGGGCAGAGGCCAGCGGCACTCTGCCCTGGTGCCAGCGCTTCTGCTGGGGTGAGGGGTTTGCAGGCCAGCCCTGTAACAAGGGGGTCTGTAGGGCAGAGGCCAGCAGCGCTCTGTCCTAATGCCAGCTCTTCTGCTGGGGGCATTGGGGCATAGTCCTGCCCGGTGGCAAAGGGAACGTGGGGGACAGTGGGGGTTAACATCTCCACTGTTAACCCTGGGCCCAAGTTAGGAGTTAGCTGGAGAATGGAGACTGGGCTCCCAATCCACTGCATCTCACTCTGCTGATGGGGGACAGGAGCAACTGTCTCTGCCCCCTGTGCTGTAAGTGCAGAGACCACGGTCCCATCTGCACGGTTGTGGGGCTTACTGTCTCCCCCTGGTGCGTTAAGCTGCCGCTGGGGAGAGGGGGTTACAAGCTCCTCTCCCATACATATGTTACAGAAGCATTAGTTATTTTGTTGTGAAGAGCTTATTTCCCAGCAGCAATGCCTGAACCAGCCAAGCCAGCGCCTAAGAAGGGCTCCAAGAAAACCGTAACAAGTATCATTTCATAAAGAGTTAACTTTTTTCAGCTTTTAGAAACTATTGTCTAAATACAAGTTTGCTGGCCTCAGCTCTAAGTTTAGTGATAAACAATCCCATTGTCTAATCACCTCCGGAGCCAGACTGCTAATTGATAAGATGAACTTGTAAACTTGTTATCTTAAGTACTGTAATCCTATTGTGGCCTGTCAAAGGACATTGCTCTCTATCTAAATGTGTGATGGGGGATTTTGTGCTTTCCCCCCCCCCCCCCCTGGGAGTGCCCTGTGTGCATGTAACCTTAATAAAAAGCAGGCTGGGCATCCCAGTCCTGAGTTCTTGTTTGACCCTCAATCGCAGCGTTGACTCATTTTTGTGGGCAGAAGGGTATCCTAGCTGTACTGCAGCTAAGGGAGATTATTCTATATTTGCGAGACTCATATAGAATACTATGGAAAGCAGCTTCTCCCCTCTTTAGCAATAGGGATCCAGGCTACTAAGCGGTCCATCTCTCAGCGAGACTAAGGGTAACCGTAACATTTGGCGGCAGCGGCGGGATTTTCCTGGATTTCCTAGGAGAGGTACAGAACGGATGGAGAGTGCTTACGAAAAATTGAAGCGTACAACCCTAAAGGATTTACTTGAAAGCAGAGGGGGGTACGCCAGCAACCGGCCGAGGAGAGAGCTGATCGCAGAATTGACCGAACTGGATCAGAGCTTCACAATGGCGGAAACACCGACCACGATTAGTGACGAAAAAACCAGGATTGTTCGGGAAAGGCTCTCATTATACGGGCCGAACCCCTCCATGGAATTGGTACAGCAGTTGATGGCGGAGGCGGACGAGGATATACGAGAGACTCGAGCCCTGCACCAGATTCCCAACAGAGAGTGGCCCACGATATTGTCTGGGAAACTATCCGGGCGAGCCCTGGAAGCCTTTCGTACTCTGGGTGCTGAGGAAGTGACACAGTATGAGCTAGTTAAGGAGACACTGTTGCGACGGTACGCTGTAACTCCGGACACGTATCGCCGACAGTTCGGGGCACGAAAAAGAAGCCTAACGATACCCATATGGAATGGGCGCACCGAATGCGGAGAGCGGCAAATCACTGGCTGAGCGGAAGTAAAGCGGTGACTGGTGAGGAAATTTTACAATTGTTTCTCTTAGAACATTTTTATAATGGCATGGAACAGCAAGGGAAGGAATGGCTGTGAGACAGGCGGCCTTCTACCTTAGAAGAAGCAGCCAAATTGGCCGATGAACATTATGACTCCCGTCTTCACGAACCCATGAACTACCGAGCTCCAGCACGGGTCGAACCCAGAGAGGTTTACCGTGCACCCCCTCGTGCTGAATTCCGAGCCCCGGTGCCCACAGGGCCCGTCCGACACTCAGGACCACCCAATAACAGCTCTGAGCGTCCAAGACCGACTTGCCACCGATGCAAGCAACCAGGGCATTTCATGGCTAGCTGCCCCCTTAATACGCACCAGACACCCAGGAATTACAATTACCCCTCTGGGTCCTATCGTCCGGCCCAGGCCCTCTGTGTTAACCAAGAGGCCCCTATGGAGGGATATGTGGGGCCGCTTCAGGAGGCGGACCCTGTATATGCTGCCTCAGATAACCGCCAGCACCATCGGCAGAAGGTATGGCTCGAGGGGCGATCTACCGAGGGATTGAGAGACACAGGGGCTACTATCACGCTGGTACAGAGTCATTTGGTGCCAGAGCACAAGCGATCCGGACAGACTGTGGCCGTTAGAGTGGCGGGGGGGGATGTGTACAAAATTCCAACAGCTCAAGTGCATCTTGATTGGGGAGCGGGAAAGGGGGCTGTGAACGTGGGCATAATGGATAATTTACCTGCCGAAGTACTACTGGGCAACGATTTGGGCCCCATGACTTCTGCCTATGCTCCAGTATGCAACAACGAGGCGGACCCAGTGACTACACGGGCCCAAGCCCGGACGGAGCGAGAGCTCTCACCAGTGCGGGAGACACAGGTAAGACCTACCCCGACCTTGCCTGACATGTTAGGCCCCATACCCTGGGACACCCCAGATGCTTTCGAGTCTAAGACTGACCCGACCTTACAAAAGTACCGGGAACGAGCAGGGGGCGGGGCAGATAACGAAACATTCTTATGGGAAAAAGGGAAACTATATCGCTGGACAGAGAAAAGGGGACAGCGTAGGCGACAGCTGGTAGTGCCCCACAAATACCGTCAAGAAATCCTCAAGATAGGCCACGACATCCCCTTAGCAGGCCACCTAGCCGTAACCCGTACCCTACACCGCATTACTCACACGTTCTTTTGGCCAGGGGTGCACGCTGACGTTAGAACTTACTGTAACACCTGCGATGTGTGTCAACGAGTAGGAAGGCGAGGCGATCACCCTAAAGCCCATCTAGTAAATATGCCCATTGTAGAGGAACCCTTCAGCCGGGTTGCTATTGACCTAGTGGGACCACTGGCTACCCCTAGTCCCTCCGGTAAGCGCTACATTCTTACCATAGTGGACTACGCTACCAGGTACCCAGAGGCTGTCGCCCTATCCAACATACAAGCGGATACGGTAGCGAATGCACTAGTACAGGTGTTCTCCCGGGTAGGATTTCCAAAAGAAATCCTCTCCGACCGAGGCACCCAATTTACGGCTGAATTGACCCAACAACTCTGGCAGGTTTGCAAAATTAAGTCCCTCCTGAGCTCCCCATACCACCCCCAAACGAACGGGCTGTGTGAGAGGTTCAATGGGACCCTCAAGCAAATGCTCAAGACGTTCACTCAGGAATACCGAGACTGGGAACGCTTCCTGCCGCACCTCCTATTTGCTTATCGGGAGGTGCCCCAGGAAACGACAGGGTTCTCTCCCTTCGAGTTGCTCTACGGAAGAAAGGTACGGGGACCCCTAAACCTGATCCGGGAGCACTGGGAGGGAGAGATGGAGGCTGACGGTGTCCCCATTGTGCCATACGTGCTGGAACTCAGGGACCGAATGGAGCAATTAGCCAAATCCGTGCGTGCTAATCTCCAGTTGGCCCAGAGAAGACAGAAAGTATGGTACGATCGGGGGGCCCGAAAGAGAATCTTCACCATAGGACAAAAGGTGTTAGTACTTAAGCCGGTGAAGACAGACAAATTGCAGGCGTCCTGGCAGGGTCCCTACCAGATCGTAGAGATCGTAGAGAAAAGGGGAGACACCACTTATGTGATAGCTAGCTGCCATGACAACAATCTTAGAAAGACATTCCATGTAAACATGCTCAAGGAATATTTTGAGCGACCAGAGAACGTGACGGCCATATGTTGTTCCCCTCAGGAAGACCCCGACAGTCTACCCATTCCAGACCTATTAGAAAATAGTCTCCCCACAGGTATAGTGGCTCAGGTTCAGATAGGAGACCGACTTAGCCCCACTGAAAGGGAGCAGCTCAGCCAACTCCTCCAGTCCAAACACCTCACCTTCTCCCCGAAGCCAGGGTACACTACTTTAACCACCCACCAGGTAGATACTCCGGGACAAGCTCCCTTGCGCCAGGCTCCGTACCGAATCCCCGAAGTAGTTAGGACAGAAATGAAGAAGGAGATCGATGAGATGCTCCAGCTCAGGGTAATTGAGCCCTCCGATAGTCCCTGGGCCTCCCCAGTTGTCTTGGTGCCCAAGAAAGATGGGACCACCCGGTTCTGCGTAGACTATCGGAGGCTCAATGAAAAAAACGTGACGGACGCTTACCCTATGCCCAGGGTAGACGAGCTACTCGATCGTATAGCCAGGGGAAATTACCTGACCACTATTGACCTCTGCAAAGGTTACTGGCAGATTCCCCTGGCCCCGGAGGCTATCCCCAAGTCGGCATTCGTCACCCCATTCGGCTTATATCAGTTTAGGGTAATGCCGTTTTGGATGAAGAATGCCCCAGCTACATTCCAGCACTTGGTGGATAGGCTCCTGGATGGCTTCCAGAGTTTTGCTTGCGCCTACCTGGACGACATAGCGATCCACAGTGAGTCCTGGGAGGACCACTTAGCTCATGTAGGAATGGTTCTGGATCAGATCCGGGCTGCTGGCCTGACTCTGAAGCCAGAAAAATGCCACTTTGGGATGGCCGAGGTACAGTACCTGGGTCACCGGGTGGGGTGTGGAAAGCAGCGACCAGAGCCGGCCAAGATAGAAGTTGTCGCCAATTGGCCCACCCCCATCACTAAGACTCAGGTCCTAGCCTTCCTGGGCACGGCAGGGTACTATAGACGGTTCGTACCAGACTACAGCACACTTGCCAAACCCCTGACTGACTTGACCAAGAAGAACTTACCTCGACAGGTCCTGTGGTCTCCCCACTGTGAAACGGCTTTCCAGGCTCTCAAAAATGCTCTAATTAACGCTCCTGTCTTGGCGGCCCCAGCCCTTAACAAACGTTTTATTGTCCATACAGATGCTTCCATGTTCGGGCTGGGAGCCGTCCTCAGCCAAGTAGGCGAAGATGGAGGGGAGCATCCAGTTGCCTACATCAGCCGGAAGCTCCTGCCCCGCGAAGTCAGCTATGCAGCGGTCGAAAAGGAGTGTTTGGCTTTGGTGTGGGCATTAAAGAAATTGACTCCCTATTTATATGGTCAGGAGTTCACTCTGGTCACCGACCATAACCCGTTGGTGTGGCTGAACCGGGTCTCTGGAGATAACGGCAGGCTATTACGTTGGAGCTTATCGTTGCAACCCTTCAATTTCACCATTACTTACAGACCTGGGAAACAGAATGGCAACGCCGACGGGTTATCCAGACAAACCGACCTCAGCCCCGCATAACCAGCGGTCTGGACAGCCTTAGTCTGCCCCGAAAAGGGGTCAGACGGTGTCTGCCAGAGTGTTCCACAGAAAGGGAGCACTGTTACAGAAGCATTAGTTATTTTGTTGTGAAGAGCTTATTTCCCAGCAGCAATGCCTGAACCAGCCAAGCCAGCGCCTAAGAAGGGCTCCAAGAAAACCGTAACAAGTATCATTTCATAAAGAGTTAACTTTTTTCAGCTTTTAGAAACTATTGTCTAAATACAAGTTTGCTGGCCTCAGCTCTAAGTTTAGTGATAAACAATCCCATTGTCTAATCACCTCCGGAGCCAGACTGCTAATTGATAAGATGAACTTGTAAACTTGTTATCTTAAGTACTGTAATCCTATTGTGGCCTGTCAAAGGACATTGCTCTCTATCTAAATGTGTGATGGGGGATTTTGTGCTTTCCCCCCCCCCCCCCCCCCCGGGAGTGCCCTGTGTGCATGTAACCTTAATAAAAAGCAGGCTGGGCATCCCAGTCCTGAGTTCTTGTTTGACCCTCAATCGCAGCGTTGACCCGTTTTTGTGGGCAGAAGGGTATCCTAGCTGTACTGCAGCTAAGGGAGATTATTCTATATTTGCGAGACTCATATAGAATACTATGGAAAGCAGCTTCTCCCCTCGTTAGCAATAGGGATCCAGGCTACTAAGCGGTCCATCTCTCAGCGAGACTAAGGGTAACCGTAACAACATACTTCCAGCCGCTGGGGAATGGAGTCTGGGCTCCCAATTCCCTGCATATTCCTCTGCTGCTGGGGGACAGGATCAACTGTCTCTGCCCCCTGTAACTCAGCCTGCCGCTGGGGAATGGAGTCTGGGCTCCCAATTCCCTGCATATTCCTCTGCTGCTGGGGGACAGGACCAACTGTCTCTGCCCCCTGTAACTCAGCCTGCCGCTGGGGAATGGAGTCTGGGCTCCCAATTCCCTGCAATTCACTCTGCTGCTGGGGGACAGGACCAACTGTCTCTGCCCCCTGTAACTCAGCCTGCCGCTGGGGAATGGAGTCTGGGCTCCCAATTCCCTGCAATTCACTCTGCTGCTGGGGGACAGGACCAACTGTCTCTGCCCCCTGTAACTCAGCCTGCCGCTGGGGAATGGAGTCTGGGCTCCCAATTCCCTGCATATTCCTCTGCTGCTGGGGGACAGGACCAACTGTCTCTGCCCCCTGTAACTCATTTTCTCGCTGGAGAGCAGGTGTCCATACCCCCAAACTCCACAGTTGGCGCTCAAAGGCTCGTGCCGCTTCGTTCTCAGTAGCCAATTTTCGGATGATTCGACTGACTACCTCCTGCGCAGGGTTTGGACCATATCGGACTAGCCGCCTCTTTACCTCTGGAACGAAATAGCGACGGATCAGGTTGAGGTGCTCTTCACAGGGTTCTGACCAGTGTCTTGTCAGCTCCATGCTGCTGTAGGTAGGGACGCTGCGCAGTGGCTAGCGTTGCCCTCAATAACTCTCCTACGATACCAGTGCTGTTGTGGTGCTGCTTCTTGCGCTAGGACGCTATCCCACCGCTGCCGCCAAATGTTACGGTTGCCTCCAGGCTGGCTGGAAGTTGGACCGTAGGAAAGGATGCTCCTAGCGCTCACCAAAGGAGCAGCAGCACCGTAGACACTATAATTACTTCGTAGCCACCATCAGTAATGCAGACTCTATGAACCACCGCTGCTGGGCTGGTATCTCGCCGTCTGCTCTGCGCCCTGGACCTACGACCAGGCTCCAGTAGGTGAACCTCTTCCTTCTGTAGCAATCCCTGTAGCTAAGGGAGTATGAAAAGCATAGCAATCCCTGTAGTGATTATAAGCTGTATCCTACAAACATGAGTCAAAGCTGCAAGTTAGATTGTCAGAATAGGTCTCATGTGCTGGAGCACACAGCCTGCTTTTTATTGAGGTTACATGCAAACAGGACACTCTCAGGGGGAGGCATAAAATCCCCCATCACACATTTGATATTAGATAGAGAGACACTCCCTTTGACAGGCCACAACATTACTTCAGCAGATAACAAGTTACACACAATAAAACAATGCAGTCCACCTTATCACTAGCAGTCTGATTAGACAATGGTAAGGTTTATCACTAAACCTAATTAGAGCTGATCCCAGCAAACTTGTATTTAGAATTGAACAAAATTAACTCTTAATGGCACACAATGAAACTGAACAAAGTAGGAGAAAGCCAGGGACAAGTTATTTTACAGGTCTGGGGACATAGTCTTAAAGGGGCATTGTTCACCAAAGTCACAATATGTCCCCAGACAGTTCTTAAAGGGCCATACACACCCAATAAAAGTTAATATGCTCTCAGGGGCACAATCTTCCAGGGGCCATAGTCATGAGGAAGGAGGCTGGCAAATAGGCTTCTCCAAAATCCAGGGAAGCAGGGCAATTTTCCATTTAAAGGGCCAGTTACAAATAGCAGTTTGTAACACCTCTCTATCTAAATGCATCAAATGTGTGATTGGGGATTTTATGCCTCCCCCTGAGAGTGTTGTTTTTGCATGTAACCTCAATAAAAACCAGGCTGTGTGTTCCAGCACATGAGACCTATTCTGACCCTCTAACTTGCAGCTTTGACTCATGTTTGTGGGGGACAGCTATATCACTACAGGGATTGCTATGTTTTTCATACTCCCTTAGCTACAGGGATTGCTACAGAAGGAAGAGGTTCACCTACTGGAGCCTGGTCGTAGGTCCAGGGCGCAGAGCAGACAGCGAGATACCAGCCCAGCAGCGGTGGTTCGTAGAGTCTGCATTACGTATGGTGGCTACGCAGTAGTTACAGTGTCCACGGTGCTGCTGCTCCTCTGGTGAGCGCTAGGAGCATCCTTTTCTACGGTCCAACTTCCAGCCAGCCTGGTTGCAATAATCTCCTTCAACCAGGCCCGAATAGGGTCTGCCCCTTGAAGGGAATGTTAAGTAGCTTAGATTTTGAAGTCACGTCAGCTGACCATGATCTAAGCCATAGCGCTCTGCGCGCCTGTATAGCAAAACCTCTAATTTTTTATCCATTGGATCTAAAAAAAAAAAGCACAACTGTCCTCGACAGGGATAGTAGTACGCTTTACTAGAGTAGAAACTGCTCCCTCCACCTTAGGGACTGTCTGCCATAAGTCCCGTGTGGTGGCGTCTATTGGAAACATTTTTCTAAAAATAGGAGGGGAAGAGAACGGCACACCTGGTCTATCCCATTCCTTATTAATAATTTCTGTAAACCTTTTAGGTATTTGGAAAAACATCAGTACACACTGGCACTGCAAAGTATTTATCCAGTCTACACAATTTCTCTGGCACTGCAATGGTATCACAGTCATTCAGAGCAGCTAAAACCTCCCTAAGCAGCACGCGGAGGTGTTCAAGCTTAAATTTAAATGTAGAAATATTAGAATCAGGTATCTTTCCTGAGTCATTAACATCACCCACTGACTGAAGCTCTCTTTCCTCAGCTTCTGCATATTGTGAGGCAGTATCAGACATGGTTCTTAAAGCGTCAGTATGCTCTGCATTTTGTCTCACCCCAGAGCTATCTCGCTTACTTCTAAGTTCAGGTAGTCTGGCTAATACCGCTGACAGTGTATTATCCGACTACCGCCATGTCTTGTAAAGTAAACGCTATGGGCGCCCTAGATGTACTTGGCGCCATTTGAGCGTGAGTCCCTTAAGCGGGAGTCAAAGGGTCTGACACGTGGGGAAAGTTAGTCGGCATAACTTCCCCCTCGTCAGATTCCTCTGGTGATAATTTTTTAAAGACAGAAAATGATCTTTATTGCATAAAATGAAATCAGTACATTTGGTACACATTCTAAGAGGGGGTTCCACCATGGCTTTTAAACATAATAAACAAGGAGTTTCTTCTATGTCAGACATGTTTATACAGAATAGCAATGAGACTAGCAAGCTTGGAAAACACTTTAAATCAAGTTAACAAGCAAATATAAAAAATGGTACTGTGCCTTTAAGAGAAACAAATTTTGTCAGAATTTGAAAAACAGTGAAAAAATGCAGTAAATCAACCGAAATTTTTACAGTGTGTATAATAGGCTAACAGAGCATTGCACCCACTTGCAAATGGATGATTAACCCCTTAATTCAAAAAACGGATCAAAAAAACGAAATAGACAATTTTTAACAGTCCCAACCAACTGCCACAGCAAGCTGTGGCCCTACCTTCCCCAATAAACGACTTTGGAAAGCCTTTGGGCCCTTTAGAGATGTCCTATAGCATACAGAGGGCCTTTGAGGGAAGCTGGATGTCACAGTTTGTAATTTTAACTGCACCAACTGTAACTTTTATACTACAACAGTGGAAATTGTTTCTAGTCAAAATTTAAGCCAGCCATGTGGAAAAAACTAGGCCCCAATAAAGTTTTTTCACCAAAGTATATATAAAAACGATTGAACATGCCAGCAAACGTTTTATATTGCAATATCATAAGGGTATTACCCCTGGGAGTAAGCATGATACCAGTCGTTATTAAATCACTGTATTCAGGCTTAACTTACATTAATCCGGTATCAGCAGCATTTTCTAGTAATTTCCATCTCTAGAAAAAATTATAACTGCACATACCTGATAGCAGAATAAACTGCACGCCATTCTCTCGCTGAAGTTACCTCATCTGTGTAATCCCCTCAGACATATGTGAGAACAGCAATGGATCTTAGTTACAACCTGCTAAGATCATAGAAACCGCAGGCAGATTCTTCTTCTATTTACTGCCTGAGATAAAATAGCACAACTCCGGTACTATTTAAAAAACAAAATTTATGCTTACCTGATAAATTCCTTTCTCCTGTAGTGTGGTCAGTCCACGGGTCATCATTACTTCTGGGATATTAACTCCTCCCCAACAGGAAGTGCAAGAGGATTCACCCAGCAGAGCTGCCATATAGCTCCTCCCCTCTACGTCACACCCAGTCATTCGACCGAGAACCAACGAGAAAGGAGAAGCCAAAGGGTGCAGTGGTGACTGGAGTATAATTTAAAAATTTAGACCTGCCATAAAAACAGGGCGGGCCATGGACTGACCACACTACAGGAGAAAGGAATTTATCAGGTAAGCATAAATTTTGTTTTCTCCTGTTAAGTGTGGTCAGTCCACGGGTCATCATTACTTCTGGGATACCAATACCAAAGCTAAAGTACACGGATGACGGGAGGGACAGGCAGGCTCTTTATACGGAAGGAACCACTGCCTGAAGAACCTTTCTCCCAAAAACAGCCTCCGAAGAAGCAAAAGTGTCAAATTTGTAAAATTTGGAAAAAGTATGAAGAGAAGACCAAGTTGCAGCCTTGCAAATCTGTTCAACAGAAGCCTCATTCTTAAAGGCCCAAGTGGAAGCCACAGCTCTAGTAGAATGAGCTGTAATTCTTTCAGGAGGCTGCTGTCCAGCAGTCTCATAGGCTAAACGTATTATGCTACAAAGCCAAAAAGAGAGAGAGGTAGCCGAAGCTTTTTGACCTCTCCTCTGACCAGAATAAACGACAAACAGGGAAGACGTTTGTCGAAAATCCTTAGTTGCCTGTAGATAAAATTTCAGGGCACGGACTACATCTAGATTGTGTAGAAGACGTTCCTTCTTCGAAGAAGGATTAGGACACAAAGATGGAACAACAATCTCTTGATTGATATTCCTGTTAGTGACCACCTTAGGTAAGAACCCAGGTTTAGTACGCAGAACTACCTTGTCTGAATGAAAAATCAGATAAGGAGAATCACAATGTAAGGCAGATAACTCAGAGACTCTTCGAGCCGAGGAAATAGCCATTAAAAACAGAACTTTCCAAGATAACAGCTTAATATCAATGGAATGAAGGGGTTCAAACGGAACACCCTGTAAAACATTAAGAACTAAGTTCAAACTCCATGGTGGAGCAACAGTTTTAAACACAGACTTGATCCTAGCTAAAGCCTGACAAAAAGCTTGAACGTCCGGAACCTCTGACAGACGTTTGTGTAAAAGAATGGACAGAGCTGAAATCTGTCCCTTTAAGGAACTAGCGGATAAACCCTTTTCTAAACCTTCTTGTAGAAAAGACAATATCCTAGGAATCCTAACCTTACTCCATGAGTAACTCTTGGATTCGCACCAATATAAGTATTTACGCCATATTTTATGGTAAATCTTTCTGGTAACAGGCTTCCTAGCCTGTATTAAGGTATCAATTACTGACTCAGAAAAACCACGTTTTGATAAAATCAAGCGTTCAATTTCCAAGCAGTCAGCTTCAGAGAAATTAGATTTTGATGTTTGAAGGGACCCTGGATCAGAAGCTCCTGTCTCAGAGGCAGAGACCAAGGTAGACAGGATGACATGTCCACTAGATCTGCATACCAAGTCCTGCGTGGCCACGCAGGCGCTATTAGAATCACCGATGCTCTCTCCTGTTTGATTCTGGCAATCAATCGAGGAAGCATCGGGAAGGGTGGAAACACATAAGCCATCCTGAAGGTCCAAGGTGCTGTCAAAGCATCTATCAGAACCGCTCCCGGATCCCTGGATCTGGACCCGTAACAAGGAAGCTTGGCGTTCTGTCGAGACGCCATGAGATCTATCTCTGGTTTGCCCCAACGTCGAAGAATTTGGGCAAAGACTTCCGGATGAAGTTCCCACTCCCCCGGATGAAAAGTCTGACGACTTAGGAAATCCGCCTCCCAGTTCTCCACTCCCGGGATGTGGATTGCTGACAGGTGGCAAGAGTGAGACTCTGCCCAGCGAATTATCTTTGATACTTCCATCATTGCTAGGGAGCTTCTTGTCCCTCCCTGATGGTTGATGTAAGCTACAGTCGTGATGTTGTCCGACTGAAACCTGATGAACCCCCGAGTTGTTAACTGGGGCCAAGCCAGAAGGGCATTGAGAACTGCTCTCAATTCCAGAATGTTTATTGGCAGGAGACTCTCCTCCTGATTCCATTGTCCCTGAGCC
The DNA here is from genome assembly GCF_027579735.1 of Bombina bombina. Classification (NCBI taxonomy): domain Eukaryota; kingdom Metazoa; phylum Chordata; class Amphibia; order Anura; family Bombinatoridae; genus Bombina; species Bombina bombina. Next base: position 753,994,790 of record NC_069504.1, read on the forward strand.
TTCAGAGAATTCCAGACAGCGCCCCAACCTAGTAGGCTGGCGTCTGTTGTTACAATTGTCCAGTCTGGCCTGCTGAATGGCATCCCCCTGGACAGATGTGGCCGAGAAAGCCACCATAGAAGAGAATTTCTGGTCTCTTGATCCAGATTCAGAGTAGGGGACAAGTCTGAGTAATCCCCATTCCACTGACTTAGCATGCACAATTGCAGCGGTCTGAGATGTAGGCGTGCAAAGGGTACTATGTCCATTGCCGCTACCATCAAGCCGATTACCTCCATGCATTGAGCCACTGACGGGTGTTGAATGGAATGAAGGACACGGCATGCATTTTGAAGCTTTGTTAACCTGTCTTCTGTCAGGTAGATCTTCATTTCTACAGAATCTATAAGAGTCCCCAAGAAGGGAACTCTTGTGAGTGGAAAGAGAGAACTCTTCTTTTCGTTCACCTTCCATCCATGCGACCTTAGAAATGCCAGTACTAACTCTGTATGAGACTTGGCAGTTTGAAAGCTTGAAGCTTGTATCAGAATGTCGTCTAGGTATGGAGCTACCGAAATTCCTTGCGGTCTTAGTACCGCCAGAAGAGCACCCAGAACCTTTGTGAAGATTCTTGGAGCCGTAGCTAATCCGAATGGAAGAGCTACAAACTGGTAATGCCTGTCTAGGAAGGCAAACCTTAGATACCGGTAATGATCCTTGTGAATCGGTATGTGAAGGTAAGCATCCTTTAAATCCACTGTGGTCATGTACTGACCCTTTTGGATCATGGGTAGAATTGTCCGAATAGTTTCCATTTTGAACGATGGAACTCTTAGGAATTTGTTTAGGATCTTTAAATCCAAGATTGGCCTGAAAGTTCCCTCTTTTTTGGGAACCACAAACAGATTTGAGTAAAACCCTTGTCCGTGTTCCGACCGCAGAACCGGATGGATCACTCCCATTAGTAAAAGATCTTGTACACAGCGTAGAAAAGCCTCTTTCTTTATTTGGTTTGTTGACAACCTTGACAGATGAAATCTCCCTTTTGGGGGAGAGGATTTGAAGTCCAGAAGATATCCCTGAGATATGATCTCTAACGCCCAGGGATCCTGGACATCTCTTGCCCAAGCCTGGGCGAAGAGAGAAAGTCTGCCCCCCACTAGATCCGTTCCCGGATCGGGGGCCCTCAATTCATGCTGTCTTAGGGGCAGCAGCAGGTTTCCTGGCCTGCTTGCCCTTGTTCCAGGCCTGGTTAGGTCTCCAGCCTTGTCTGTAGCGAGCAACAGCTCCTTCCTGTTTTGGTGCAGAGGAAGTTGATGCTGCTCCTGCTTTGAAATTACGAAAGGAACGAAAATTAGACTGTCTAGCCTTAGGTTTGGCTCTGTCTTGAGGCAGGGCATGGCCTTTACCTCCTGTAATGTCAGCGATAATTTCTTTCAACCCGGGCCCGAATAAGGTCTGCCCTTTGAAAGGTATGTTAAGTAATTTAGATTTAGAAGTAACGTCAGCTGACCAGGATTTTAGCCACAGTGCTCTGCGTGCCTGAATGGCGAATCCGGAATTCTTAGCCGTAAGTTTAGTTAAATGTACTACGGCATCCGAAATAAATGAATTAGCTAGCTTAAGTGTCTTAAGCTTGTTTGAAATCTCATCTATAGTTATTGAGTCAAGAGTCTCTTCCAGGGACTCGGACCAAAAAGCGGCCGCGGCCGTGACAGACGCAATACATGCAAGGGGTTGCAATATAAAACCTTGTTGAACAAACATTTTCTTAAGGTAACCCTCTAATTTTTTATCCATTGGATCTGAAAAGGCACAGCTATCCTCCACCGGGATAGTGGTACGCTTAGCCAGAGTAGAAACCGCTCCCTCCACCTTAGGGACCGTCTGCCATAAGTCCCGTGTGGTGGCGTCTATTGGAAACATTTTTCTAAACACAGGAGGGGGGGGAAAAGGGTACACCGGGCCTATCCCACTCCTTAGTAATTATCTCTGTAAGCCTCTTAGGTATAGGAAATACGTCAGTACTCGCCGGTACCGCATAGTATCTATCCAGCCTACATAATTTCTCTGGGATTGCAACGGTGTTACAATCATTCAAGAGCTGCTAATACCTCCCCTAACAGTACACGGAGGTTTTCGAGTTTAAACTTAAAATTAGACATGTCTGAATCCATTCTATTGGGATCAGAACCGTCACCTGCAGATTGAAGCTCTCCGTCCTCATGTTCAGCATACTGTGACGCAGTATCAGACATGGCCCTATTATCAACAGCGCACTCTGTTCTCACCCCAGAGTGATCACGCTTACCTCTTAGTTCTGGTAATTTAGCCAAAACTTCAGTCATAACAGTAGCCATATCCTGTAATGTGATTTGTAATGGCCGCCCTGATGTACTCGGCGCTACAATATCACGCACCTCCCGAGCGGGAGATGCAGGTACTGACACGTGAGGCGAGTTAGTCGGCATAACTCTCCCCTCGTTGTTTGGTGAAATATGTTCAATTTGTACAGATTGACTTTTATTTAAAGTAGCATCAATGCAATTAGTACATAAATTTCTATTGGGCTCCACTTTGGCTTTAGCACATATAGCACAGAGATATTCCTCTGAATCAGACATGTTTAACACACTAGCAAATAAACTAGCAACTTGGAAATACTTTTCAAAGCAATTTACAAATAATATGAAAACGTACTGTGCCTTTAAGAAACACAGAAAAAAGTTATGACAGTTGAGAAATAATAAACTGAGAAACTATAACATCAAATTCTTTCCGGTAAAAACCCAATTTTAGCAAAGGATTGCCCCCATCAGTAATGGATAACTAACCCTGAATAGCAGAAAAAAGTACAGAATAAACGTTTTTTATCACAGTCAGTTACAATCTCACAGCTCTGCTGTGAGTGATTACCTCCCTCAAAATAAGTTTTGAAGACCCCTGAGCTCTGTAGAGACGAACCGGATCATGCAGGGAAGACAAGAGACCTCTGACTGAATTTTTTGATGCGTAGCAAAAGCGCCAAAATAGGCCCCTCCCCCTCACACACAACAGTGGGGGAGATCAGTAAACTGTCTTAAATTAAATAAAACGACTGCCAAGTGGAAAAAAACAGTGCCCAAAACATTTTTTCACCCAGTACCTCAGAAAATTAAACGATTTAACATGCCAGCAAAAACGTTTAACATCAAATAAATGAAATGTCATTAGAAAGCCTGTTGCTAGTCACTGCAAATTAGGCTAAAGTCTTATGCATACAGTATTATCCCAGTGAAGTGCCATTCCCCAGAATACTGAAGTGTAAATATACATACATGACAGCCTGATACCAGTTGCTACTACTGCATTTAAGGCTGAGCTTACATTATATCGGTATGGCAGAATTTTCTCAGTCAATTCCATTGTCAGAAAATAATATGCTGCTACATACCTCTTTGCAGATTAACCTGCCCGCTGTCCCCTGATCTGAAGTTTACCTCACTCCTCAGATGGCCGAGAACAGCAATATGATCTTAACTACGCCGGCTAAAATCATACAAAAAACTCAGGTAGATTCTTCTTCAAATTCTACCAGAGAAGGAACAACACACTCCGGTGCTGTTATAAAATAACAAACTTTTGATTGAAGGTATAAAACTAAGTATAATCACCACAGTCCTCTCACACATCCTATCTATTAGTTGGGTGCAAGAGAATGACTGGGTGTGACGTAGAGGGGAGGAGCTATATGGCAGCTCTGCTGGGTGAATCCTCTTGCACTTCCTGTTGGGGAGGAGTTAATATCCCAGAAGTAATGATGACCCGTGGACTGACCACACTTAACAGGAGAAATAACAAACTTTTGATTGAAGAAAATAAACTAGCTATATTTAACCACTCTCTCCTACAACGTCCTTGCTTGTTGAGAGTTGCAAGAGAATGACTGGGTATGACAGTTAGGGGAGGAGCTATATTACAGCTCTGCTGTGGGTGTCCTCTTGCAACTTCCTGTTGGGAATGAGAATATCCCACAAGTAATGGATGATCCGTGGACTGGATACACCTTACAAGAGAAATAGTCTTTGTATGTGTGTGTATGAGACTGCGTATGAGTATGTGTATGTATAAGAGTGTGTGTTTTTATGCGAGAGAGTGTTTGAGCATGTGTGTATAAGAGGATGCATGTATGTGTATGAGAGTGTGTGCATCATCATGTATATGAGAGTGTGTGTGTATGAGAATGTGAGTTTATGAGTGTGAGTTTGTATTAGAGTATGAGTGTGTGTATGTGAGAGAGTGTGTGAGTGTGTGTACATGTATGAGAGTTTGTGTATGAGTAAATGTGTGTTTGAGAGAGTCTTTGTATGTGTGTATATGAGAATGTGTATGAGTGTGTATGTATGATAGTGTGTATGTTTATGTGAGAGAGTGTTTGAGTGTGTGTGTATGAGAGGAAGCATGTATGTGTATGAGAGTGTTTGCATAAGCATGTATATGAGAGTGTGAGTGTATGAGTGTGTATTAGAGTATGAGAATGTTAGATAGTGTGTGTGTATATGTATGAGAGTGTGTGTATGAGAGAGTCTGTGTATGTGTGTGTGTGAGAGAATGTGTATATGAGAATGTGTGTGTATGAGAATGTGTATGGGTATTAGTGTGTCAGTGTATTAAAGTGTGTGTGTTTATGTGAGAGAGTGTTTGAGTGTGTGTGTATGAGAGGATGCATGTATGAGAGTGTGTGCATCAGCATGTCAATGAGAGTGTGTGTGTATGAGAGTGTGAGTGTATAAGAGTGTGTGTATTAGAGTATGAGTGTGTGTATGTGGGAGGGTGTCTCTCTCAGTCTCTGTCTCTCTGTCTCTGTCTTTCTCAGTCTCTATCTCAGTCTCTCTCTCTAAGTCTCTCTCTCAGTCTATCTCTCTCTCAGACTCTCTCTCTCTCAGTCTCTCTCTCAGTCTCTCAGTGTCTGTCTCTCTCAGTCTCTGTCTCTCAGTCTCTCTCTGTCTATTTCTCTCTCAGTCTCTCTCTCTTAGTCTCTCTCATTCTCTCTCTCTCTCAGTCTCTCTCAGTCTTTCTGTCTCTCACTCTCTCAGTTTCTCTGTCTCTCTCAGTCTCTCTGTCTCTCTCTCAGTCTATCAGTGTCTGTCTCTCTCAGTCTGTCTCTCTCACTCTCTCAGTCTCTCTGTCTCTCTCTTTCAGTTTCTCTTAGTCTCTCTCTGTGTGTCTCTCTCTCTCTCAGTCTCTCTCTGTCTCACTCTCAGTCTATCTCTCTCAGTCTCTCTGTCTCTGTCTCACTCTCAGTCTCTCTCAGTCGCTCTCTCAGTCTCTCTCTCAGTCTCTCTCAGTCTCTCGGTATCTTTGTCTTAGTCTCTCTGTCTCTCTCAGTCTCTATCTCTCTGTCTCTCAGTCTCTCTGTTTCTCTCTCAGTCTTTCTCTCTCTCAGTCTCTCTGTCTCAGTCTCTCTGTCTCTCTCCTTCTCTCAGTCTCTATTGCAGTCTCTCTTTCTCAGTCTCTCAGTCTCTTTCTGTCTCTTTCTCTGTCTCTTAGTCTTTTCCTCTTAGTATCTCCCAGTCTCTCTATCAGTCTTGTGAGCTGCTGGTGCAACGCCACCCCCTGCAGACTCGCGGCCAATGGGACGCCAGCAGGGGTGTCAATCAACTTGATCATACTCGATCAGGTTGAATTCCAGCGATTCCTGTCTGCTTGCTCAGAGCAGGTGGACAGGGTTATGGAGCAGCGGTCTTTGTGACCGCTGCTTCATAACTGCTGTTTCTGGCGAGTGTGAAGACTCGCCAGAAACACAGGCCCTCAAGCTCCGTTCGGAGCTTGATAGAGGGACCCCATGTCTTTGTGTGTGTATGAGAATGTGTATGAGTATGTATGAGAGTGTGTGTATAAGTGAGTGTGTGTATAAGAGAGTCTGTGTATGTGTGTGTGTGTGTGTGTGTGTGTGTGTATGAGAATGTGTATGAGTATGTGTATGTATGAGAGTGTGTGTGTGTGTGTGTATTAGAGTGTGTGTGTTTATGTGAGTGTGAGAGTGTTTGAGTGTGGGTGTATGAGAGGATGCATGTATGTGTATGAGAGTGTGTGTATCAGCATGTATATGAGTGTATGTGTGTATTAGAGCATGGGTGTGTGTATGTGAGAGAGTGTATATGTATGAGTGTTTGTATATGAGTGTGTGTATGAGAGAGTCTGTGTATGTGTGTGTGTGAGAATGTGTATGAGTGTGTGTATGTGAGAGAGTGTTTGAGTGTGTGTGTGTGTGTGTGTGTGTGTGTGTATGAGAGGATGCATGTATGTGTATGAGAGTGTGTGCATCAGCATATATATGAGTTTGTGTGTGTATGAGAGTGTGAGTGTATGAGTATGAATGTGTGTGTGTATTAGAATATGTAAGTGTGCATATGTGAGAGAGTGTGTATATGTATGAGAGTGTGTGTATGAGTGAGTGTGTGTATGAAAGAGTCTGTGTATGTGTGTGTGTGTATATATATGAGAATGTGTATGAGTGTGTGTATGTATGAGAGTGTGTGTATGAGTGTGTATGTATGAAAGTGTGTGTGTGTATGAGTGTGTGTGTGTGTGTGTGTGTGTGTGTGTGAAAGGATGCATGTATGTGTATGAGTGTGTGTGTATGAGAGTGTATAAGTGTGTGAGTGTGTATTAGAGTATGAGTGTGTGTATGTGAGAGAGTGTGTGTATATGTATGAGAGTTTGTGTATGCGTGAGTGTGTGTATGAGAGAGTCTGTGTATGTGTGTGTGTATGAGAATGTGTGTGTGTGTGTATGAGAATGTGTATGAGAGTGTGTGTATGAGAATGTGTGTGTGTATGAGTGTGTGTGTATTAGAGTGTGTGTGTTTATGTGAGAGAGTGTTTGAGTATGAGAGGATGCATGTATGTGTATGAGAGTGTGCGCATCAGCATGTATATGAGAGTGTGTGTATATGAGAGTGTGAGTGTGTGTGTGGGTATTAGAGTGTGAGTGTATGAGAGAGTATATGAGTTTATGGATGAGAGTGTGTGCATGGATGAGTGATTGTTTTAGAGAGAGAGGGTGAATGTGTGTGTATGATACAAGTGAATAATAGAAGCATAAATCTATATATTTAAAATTAAGCTCCAAATAGGTTACAGAAATTAAATGGCCTCACAAATCCTAAAGCCGGCCCTGTATATATATATATATATATATATATATATATATATATGTGTGTATATATATATATATATATATATATATATATATATATGTGTATATATATGTTACGGTTACCCTTAGTCTCGCTGAGAGATGGACCGCTTAGTAGCCTGGATCCCTATTGCTAAAGAGGGGAGAAGCTGCTTTCCATAGTATTCTATATGAGTCTTGCAAATATAGAATAATCTCCCTTAGCTGCAGTACAGCTAGGATACCCTTCTGCCCACAAAAACGAGTCAACGCTGCGATTGAGGGTCAAAACAAGAACTCAGGACTGGGATGCCCAGCCTGCTTTTTATTAAGGTTACATGCACACAGGGCACTCCCAGGGGGGGGGGGGGGAAAGCACAAAATCCCCCATCACACAGTTAGATAGAGAGCAATGTCCTTTGACAGGCCACAATAGGATTACAGTACTTAAGATAACAAGTTTACAAGTTCATCTTATCAATTAGCAGTCTGGCTCCAGAGGTGATTAGACAATAGTTTCTAAAAGCTGAAAAAAAAGTTAACTCTTTATGAAATGATACTTGTTACGGTTTTCTTGGAGCCCTTCTTAGGCGCTGGCTTGCTGGTTCAGGCATTGCTGCTGGGAAATAAGCTCTTCACAACAAAATAACTAATGCTTCTGTAACAGTGCTCCCTTTCTGTGGAACACTCTGGCAGACACGGTCTGACCCCTTTTCGGGGCAGACTAAGGCTGTCCAGACCGCTGGTTATGCGGGGCTGAGGTCGGTTTGTCTGGACAACCCGTCGGCGTTGCCATTCTGTTTCCCAGGTCTGTAAGTAATGGTGAAATTGAAGGGTTGCAACGATAAGCTCCAACGTAATAGCCTGCCGTTATCTCCAGAGACCCGGTTCAGCCACACCAACGGGTTATGGTCGGTGACCAGGGTGAACTCCTGACCATATAAATAGGGAGTCAATTTCTTTAATGCCCACACCAAAGCCAAACACTCCTTTTCGACCGCTGCATAGCTGACTTCGCGGGGCAGGAGCTTCCGGCTGATGTAGGCAACTGGATGCTCCCCTCCATCTTCGCCTACTTGGCTGAGGACGGCTCCCAGCCCGAACATGGAAGCATCTGTATGGACGATAAAACGTTTGTTAAGGGCTGGGGCCGCCAAGACAGGAGCGTTAATTAGAGCATTTTTGAGAGCCTGGAAAGCCGTTTCACAGTGGGGAGACCACAGGACCTGTCGAGGTAAGTTCTTCTTGGTCAAGTCAGTCAGGGGTTTGGCAAGTGTGCTGTAGTCTGGTACGAACCGTCTATAGTACCCTGCCGTGCCCAGGAAGGCTAGGACCTGAGTCTTAGTGATGGGGGTGGGCCAATTGGCAACAGCTTCTATTTTGGCCGGCTCTGGTCGCTGCTTTCCACACCCCACCCGGTGACCCAGGTACTGTACCTCGGCCATCCCAAAGTGGCATTTTTCTGGCTTCAGAGTCAGGCCAGCAGCCCGGATCTGATCCAGAACCATTCCTACATGAGCTAAGTGGTCCTCCCAGGACTCACTGTGGATCGCTATGTCGTCCAGGTAGGCGCAAGCAAAACTCTGGAAGCCATCCAGGAGCCTATACACCAAGCGCTGGAATGTAGCTGGGGCATTCTTCATCCCAAACGGCATTACCCTAAACTGATATAAGCCGAATGGGGTGACGAATGCCGACTTGGGGATAGCCTCCGGGGCCAGGGGAATCTGCCAGTAACCTTTGCAGAGGTCAATAGTGGTCAGGTAATTTCCCCTGGCTATACGATCGAGTAGCTCGTCTACCCTGGGCATAGGGTAAGCGTCAGTCACGGTTTTTTCATTGAGCCTCCGATAGTCTACGCAGAACCGGGTGGTCCCATCTTTCTTGGGCACCAAGACAACTGGGGAGGCCCAGGGACTATCGGAGGGCTCAATTACCCTGAGCTGGAGCATCTCATCGATCTCCTTCTTCATTCCTGTCCTAACTGCTTCGGGGATTCGGTACGGAGCCTGGCGCAAGGGAGCTTGTCCCGGAGTATCTACCTGGTGGGTGGTTAAAGTAGTGTACCCTGGCTTCGGGGAGAAGGTGAGGTGTTTGGACTGGAGGAGTTGGCTGAGCTGCTCCCTTTCAGTGGGGCTAAGTCGGTCTCCTATCTGAACCTGAGCCACTATACCTGTGGGGAGACTCTTTTCTAAGAGGTCTGGAATGGGTAGACTGTCGGGGTCTTCCTGAGGGGAACAACATACGGCCGTCACGTTCTCTGGTCGCTCAAAATATTCCTTGAGCATGTTTACATGGAATGTCTTTCTAAGATTGTTGTCATGGCAGCTAGCTATCACATAAGTGGTGTCTCCCCTTTTCTCTACGATCTGGTAGGGACCCTGCCAGGACGCCTGCAATTTGTCTGTCTTCACCGGCTTAAGTACTAACACCTTTTGTCCTATGGTGAAGATTCTCTTTCGGGCCCCCCGATCGTACCATACTTTCTGTCTTCTCTGGGCCAACTGGAGATTAGCCCGCACGGATTTGGCTAATTGCTCCATTCGGTCCCTGAGTTCCAGCACGTATGGCACAATGGGGACACCGTCAGCCTCCATCTCTCCCTCCCAGTGCTCCCGGATCAGGTTTAGGGGTCCCCGTACCTTTCTTCCGTAGAGCAACTCGAAGGGAGAGAACCCTGTCGTTTCCTGGGGCACCTCCCGATAAGCAAATAGGAGGTGCGGCAGGAAGCGTTCCCAGTCTCGGTATTCCTGAGTGAACGTCTTGAGCATTTGCTTGAGGGTCCCATTGAACCTCTCACACAGCCCGTTCGTCTGGGGGTGGTATGGGGAGCTCAGGAGGGACTTAATTTTGCAAACCTGCCAGAGTTGTTGGGTCAATTCAGCCGTAAATTGGGTGCCTCGGTCGGATAGGATTTCTTTTGGAAATCCTACCCGGGAGAACACCTGTACTAGTGCATTCGCTACCGTATCCGCTTGTATGTTGGATAGGGCGACAGCCTCTGGGTACCTGGTAGCGTAGTCCACTACGGTAAGAATGTAGCGCTTACCGGAGGGACTAGGGGTAGCCAGTGGTCCCACTAGGTCAATAGCAACCCGGCTGAAGGGTTCCTCTACAATGGGCATATTTACTAGATGGGCTTTAGGGTGATCGCCTCGCCTTCCTACTCGTTGACACACATCGCAGGTGTTACAGTAAGTTCTAACGTCAGCGTGCACCCCTGGCCAAAAGAACGTGTGAGTAATGCGGTGTAGGGTACGGGTTACGGCTAGGTGGCCTGCTAAGGGGATGTCGTGGCCTATCTTGAGGATTTCTTGACGGTATTTGTGGGGCACTACCAGCTGTCGCCTACGCTGTCCCCTTTTCTCTGTCCAGCGGTATATTTTCCCTTTTTCCCATAAGAATGTTTCGTTATCTGCCCCGCCCCCTCCGGTCTCTGCTCGTTCCCGGTACTTTTGTAAAGTCGGGTCAGTCTTAGACTCTGTCTCGAAAGCATCTGGGGTGTCCCAGGGTATGGGGCCTAACATGTCAGGCAAGGTCGGGGTAGGTCTTACCTGTGTCTCCCGCACTGGTGAGAGCTCTCGCTCCATCCGGGCTTGGGCCCGTGTAGTCACTGGGTCCGCCTCGTTGTTGCATACTGGAGCATAGGCAGAAGTCATGGGGCCCAAATCGTTGCCCAGTAGTACTTCGGCAGGTAAATTATCCATTATGCCCACGTTCACAGCCCCCTTTCCCGCTCCCCAATCAAGATGCACTTGAGCTGTTGGAATTTTGTACACATCCCCCCCCGCCACTCTAACGGCCACAGTCTGTCCGGATCGCTTGTGCTCTGGCACCAAATGACTCTGTACCAGCGTGATAGTAGCCCCTGTGTCTCTCAATCCCTCTGTAGATCGCCCCTCGAGCCATACCTTCTGCCGATGGTGCTGGCGGTTATCTGAGGCAGCATATACAGGGTCCACCTCGTGAAGCGGCCCCACATATCCCTCCATAGGGGCCTCTTGGTTAACACAGAGGGCCCGGGCCGGACGATAGGACCCAGAGGGGTAATTGTAATTCCTGGGTGTCTGGTGCGTATTAAGGGGGCAGCTAGCCATGAAATGCCCTGGTTGCTTGCATCGGTGGCAAGTCGGTCTGGGACGCTCAGAGCTGTTATTGTGTGGTCCTGAGTGTCGGACGGGCCCTGTGGGCACCGGGGCTCGGAATTCAGCACGAGGGGGTGCACGGTAAACCTCTCTGGGTTTAACCCGTGCTGGAGCTCGGTAGTTCATGGGTTCGTGAAGACGGGAGTCATAATGTTCATCGGCCAATTTGGCTGCTTCTTCTAAGGTAGAAGGCCGCCTGTCTCGCAGCCATTCCTTCCCTTGCTGTTCCATGCCATTATAAAAATGTTCTAAGAGAAACAATTGTAAAATTTCCTCACCAGTCACCGCTTTACTTCCGCTCAGCCAGTGATTTGCCGCTCTCCGCATTCGGTGCGCCCATTCCATATGGGTATCGTTAGGCTTCTTTTTCATGCCCCGAAACTGTCGGCGATACGTGTCCGGAGTTACAGCGTACCGTCGCAACAGTGTCTCCTTAACTAGCTCATACTGTGTCACTTCCTCAGCACCCAGAGTACGAAAGGCTTCCAGGGCTCGCCCGGATAGTTTCCCAGACAATATCGTGGGCCACTCTCTGTTGGGAATCTGGTGCAGGGCACATTGCCTTTCGAAGTCCGCCAAATATTCATCAATCCCTGTCTCGCTCTCTAGGAAGGGTCGAAATGCCGCATAGGGTATCTTGGGCCTCCCAGCATTTTCGACAGGGATGATTACCTGCGGGGCTTCAGCATTGCGGTGTGCGTTCGCTAGGTTGAGTTTGTGGGCTCGAGTCTCTCGTATATCCTCGTCCGCCTCCGCCATCAACTGCTGTACCAATTCCATGGAGGGGTTCGGCCCGTATAATGAGAGCCTTTCCCGAACAATCCTGGTTTTTTCGTCACTAATCGTGGTCGGTGTTTCCGCCATTGTGAAGCTCTGATCCAGTTCGGTCAATTCTGCGATCAGCTCTCTCCTCGGCCGGTTGCTGGCGTACCCCCCTCTGCTTTCAAGTAAATCCTTTAGGGTTGTACGCTTCAATTTTTCGTAAGCGCTCTCCATCCGTTCTGTACCTCTCCTAGGAAATCCAGGAAAATCCCGCCGCTGCCGCCACTGTTACGGTTACCCTTAGTCTCGCTGAGAGATGGACCGCTTAGTAGCCTGGATCCCTATTGCTAAAGAGGGGAGAAGCTGCTTTCCATAGTATTCTATATGAGTCTTGCAAATATAGAATAATCTCCCTTAGCTGCAGTACAGCTAGGATACCCTTCTGCCCACAAAAACGAGTCAACGCTGCGATTGAGGGTCAAAACAAGAACTCAGGACTGGGATGCCCAGCCTGCTTTTTATTAAGGTTACATGCACACAGGGCACTCCCAGGGGGGGGGGGGGGAAAGCACAAAATCCCCCATCACACAGTTAGATAGAGAGCAATGTCCTTTGACAGGCCACAATAGGATTACAGTACTTAAGATAACAAGTTTACAAGTTCATCTTATCAATTAGCAGTCTGGCTCCAGAGGTGATTAGACAATAGTTTCTAAAAGCTGAAAAAAAAGTTAACTCTTTATGAAATGATACTTGTTACGGTTTTCTTGGAGCCCTTCTTAGGCGCTGGCTTGCTGGTTCAGGCATTGCTGCTGGGAAATAAGCTCTTCACAACAAAATAACTAATGCTTCTGTAACAATATATATATATATATATATATATATATATATATATATATATATATATATATATATATATATATATGTGTGTGTATATATATATATATAAAATAACAAAAGAGTAGAGATACAGCACTGTATAACCAATTTCAGTTCAGCTTGAAATATAGTGCACGGGAGAACAAGGGTCCTGCAAACCCCAGAGTATAAATAGAGCAATAGAATGCTCCCAGCACTGCTTCTTTAGGAAAACATCCTTTATTGAGGTATCAAACAAATAAAACAACAGCTACGTTTCGGGCCTACATAGCTCTTATTCAGAGCATGAATAAGGGTAACGTAGGCCCGAAACGTAGCTGTTTTATTTTTTTGATAAACAGAAGTACTCTGAGGCATTTCACAGGCTTTTCAAGGGTTGATTTGAAGTGGTGTTCACAGACCTTCATGGCAGCAAAACATATACAGCCAAGGCACAAATAATATATGACAGCTACCTAATTCAGTATTGATGATGACAGCTAATGCTGAGTTTCTTCTCTTAAAGGGACACTGAACCCAATTTTTCCTTTCATGATTCAGATAGAGCAGCAATTTTAAGAAACTTTCTAATGTACTCCTATTATTAATTTTTCTTCATTCTCTTCTTGGTATCTGTATTTGAAAAAGCAGGAATGTAAGCTTATGAGCCGGGGCCATCTTTGGTTAAGCACCTGGGTAGCGCTTGCTCATTGATGGCTACATTTAGATACCAATCAGCAAGCACTACCCAGGTGCTAAACCAAAAATGGACCGGCTTGTAAGCTTATATTCTTGCTTTTCAAAATAAAGATACCAAGAGAACAAAGACAAAATTGATAATAGGAGTACATTAGAAAGTTGCTTAAAATGGCATGTTCAAGAAAAGAAAAAAATTGGGTTCAGTATCCTTTTAAACCAGTGATATAAATTTATGACATCAGTGCCAATAATTATTTCATATTATTTTGATACATTTTACAATTACAATTTATAAATGTCAAAATCCTTAATTGTAAACATAAATGGAAACTCTGGTGACTATATTTTAGTTGTGTACAAGTGCTATACTTTAAAGGTAAGATCTGAGCTATATTTTTACATTATATATAGAATATTGGTCCAAAGGAACCAATAAGCTTAGTGAAATGTAGTGCAAAATATTAGTATTTGTGACTGGGCATACACAATGCACAATCGCCTAGATTATGAGTGGGGCACTAACTGTAGCGCAAGCGCAATATGGGTTTTTTAGGCTCCCTGGAGCGTCTCCAGCCCCTGTAGCCTCGCCAGTCCTTGTTATAACATTTTATTTAATAACATAAGCACTGGTGAGGCTAGAGAGGCTGAAAACTTTCTAACATATCGCACCACTTGTAATCTAGGTGAATATAGGGCATTATGAGAGGTCACTGGTGGGGATATAATCGCTGCTGTATCCAATTGCACTTGCCTTGTATTGGGGAAATATAAAACCAGCTGAATATATACTTTATTAATGTGAGAGAAAACAGTTCCTCATACTGACCAAAACATTTTTATCCAGAAGAAAAACATTTGGGGTAAGGCAGTCTTTATGAGCATAATAATATATTAAAAGTGCAACTGAGCAATTTATTATAAAGGCGAAAAGGTCACACACAAAAAAACCCCTCTAAAATAACAGTTTTAAAGCACAGTCATTTACAAAAGAAGAGTCCATATAAATGTTCTCCTTCCAGACAAATCCAAAAAAGTGTCATATCCAGTGGAACACAGGCAACATCTTTTATAAACGCCAGAAGCAAGTTAAAAAGAAACACTTTACCATGACTCTAGCAGATACCTAATCGTCACAGTGCTCCCTCAGTCTCCAGACAGATCTTAAATGAACACTAAACACATTGCATGCACCTCCCTCTAATCATGGGTGCTGCCGTTATGGAACATAGGTTGCACTGCAGGGGTCTGAAGGAGAGTTACTGCACATGTGCAAAACACATTGGCACTAGAATGTAGTGAAAGATAGATTTCAACATGGCAGCTCCAATGACTAGAGGGAGGTGGGGAATAACCTCAATTCTTTGCTAATAAAATGCATTTAGCATTTAATGTCCCTTTAAATATTCTACATTTTTAAATGGGCTCTCAGTGTTAGGGTAGTTATAAGACAGTCACAGTCTTACAGCTATCCTAAT
The DNA here is from genome assembly GCF_027579735.1 of Bombina bombina. Taxonomy (NCBI): domain Eukaryota; kingdom Metazoa; phylum Chordata; class Amphibia; order Anura; family Bombinatoridae; genus Bombina; species Bombina bombina. Next base: position 754,009,866 of record NC_069504.1, read on the forward strand.
TTCACAGATGTGTTTGTTAGGAAGCAAGGGGCAAAAACAAATGGCTCATATTGTAGGGGGCAGCGCCATAAGTACACTGCTGCTTGACATTACTGTTTTTTTTCATGTAAAAGGCTTTTATTTATATTAAACAGCCATATCTCACCAACTCTGTAGCTTAAAGGGACATGAAATCCACCATTTTGTCTTTCATGATTCAGATAAAGCATGTGATCTTAAATAACTTTCCAAATTATTTCTGTTATCTAAATAGTTTTTTTCTCTTTGTATCCTTTGTTGAAAACTATACCTAGGTAGGCTCAGAAGCTGGTCATTGGTTTTAGTAGTACATTGCTGCTCCTTTAGCAAAGAATACCAAGAGAATGAAGGAAATTAGATAATAGAAGTATAATGGAAATATGCTCAAGGTTTAAAATTGCTTCATCTGAATCATGAAAGAAAAAAAATATCCCTTTAACTTGGTAAATAAATAATGATAAATGATTGTACCTTCAACTCTCAGAGCTCTGTGTTTTCTTTAAAATCAGGTCCTTTTGCTCAGATACTTGATAATAGTCCTTCTCCTGCTTACTTCTGGTGCAAACAACTCCAACTGTCACCAGCCTTGGTGATGTCACTAACTGTGACTCCTGTACTGCATCATAAAGGGACAGTTACCTGCCAGTCATTTAAAAATCAGTAACTTGCTAGCCTGTGAGTCATTCAAAAATACAAATTAGCCCTTTATATTTAACCATTTATTTTATTTGCACTAATAAAAATTTAGATTAAAAATGTTTCGGTCAGTTTTCACCATCTTCCATGTTATGAGTAGGAATGATAATATACATCTAACCATACAACAGGATTTATATGTGCATCATACAATGTTAGTCTGTAAATAATCCCTATGCTAATCTACCTCTTTACAGTATAAAATCTCAAATAATAAGTATTGCATGAAGATAGTAAGTCATATGTAAGTACTCTCACAACCGATGGGTTATTTGTAATGGTTTTCTACCCTATTATAGAGGTTTCCTTAAAGGGACAGTACACTGTAAAATAGTTTTTCCCTTAATGTGTTTCCAATTACTTTTTTTACTAACTTCAGAGTATAAAAGATATGAGAATTTGCTTTTTAAGGTTTATTTGTATATATTAAATAGCTAATTTTGTGTTTCAAAACTACAACCTAATAAAATAGGTTGAGTTTGTAAGTATAATCGAATCTCATTATTTTATCACATTGTGTACATATACATGCTTCTTTATCTTCTGTCTGTAAACCAAAGACCAATATTTGGAGAGAACAATGGAAAATAAACATTTTATTACCTTATATCTTCTATACCCCTCTGGGAGTGTAATTTATTCTGCTGGCTGTGTTTACACAGCTTATCTATAGCTTGGACCTAAGACCATAAACTTTCAGAATAGGTGGGGATACCACATCCTAAATCAACTGTTTCAAAGGCCAATATAATGTTAAAGAAAATACTTGTAAACAATTTAACACACTCCAGCAGGTAAAGTGGATCATTTGGAACAAATTAAAGGGGAGAGAATATTTGAGTAAACTGTCCCTTTAACCACATTAAAGTGCAAAGACTGGAGTGGTCACAAACTATAGGTCCCTTTAAAAAAGATTATTTTGGGTTAGTAAATTGACTTATATGAAAACCACATTGGAAGAACAATCTTCAATGCTTCCTCAGTTCCTAATAGTTGCTAAAGTTTCTCTATGATACCGATTAGTTAATTGTCTTTTGAGAATCAATATAAGTTGTTTTTCCATATATCCTCATGTAATGGAAGATAAAGTAAAACACATCGCTAAGTTATTTTTGCCCTACATAGATAGTAAAGTGTTGTTAATAAGTGTGCCATTCAGCTACATTTTATTGTGCTACGCAAATAAATGATATATACAGTGGGGCAGAATTATCATTGTGCGGGCGGACATGATCCGATATTCCGGCATTTATCATTGCACCAGCAGTTCTTGTGAAATGCTGGTGCAATACCGCCCCCTGCAGATTCACAGCCAATCGGCCACTAGCAGGGGGTGTCAATCAACCCGATCGTATTCGATCAGGTTGATTTCTGTCCGCCGCCTCAGAGCAGGCGGACAGGTTATGGAGCAACGGCCTTTAGGGCATCATGCTCTGTATGGAGCTTGATAAATATGCCCCAGTGTCTCAATAATGAATTAGTGTAATACAAGCAATGCACTAATCCATCTTGTAGAGATTTCTAAAGGTTTGTACAAACGAAACTTAATTTGATTGACATTTATGGAATTGTATATATATTTTAAATATATTTGCTTTTTAATTTTAGACCATAATGTAACCTCTTTTTTCTGTTGAAGACATTATTCTGTTGATTTAATTGATCTCTTCCTTCTATATTGGTATAATTTTTAGGTCTTTATATATGCAGCTTAATTGGGGTGCCTGTCTTATCACAAACAAACGTAGACAGACATGTGCCCCCTTATAACCAAGAAGCAATTTTCCTCTTTTAAATGAGTGTCCCTCGGTCCTATCACCGCTAGGCAATTGTCCTAACAATGACTAATACATCACAGCATTGGTCTTTATATGGTGAGTTTGGCAACTCTCAATAAAGCCTTATCAGCTTCCTCACCATATAAATATATTATGACTCCTAATTTGACATTGAGGGGAATAAAGAGGTTTCTTTCTTACACCTGTTAAGTAATCATCATAGTAGTAATGAACGCCCGAAAGCTAGTTTTCTTTTTTTTTATACCAAGGCTCAAAGATCCTTTAATCTCTGAGCTAATTAAGTAAAGGTATCAAAATAAATAAGAGATCTGGGTAAAGGGGGGGAAAGTACTACTTCACAATAGTAGCACCTACGGATGACCAGGAGAGATCTAATACTAGAGAAGTTTCAGAAACTTACTTGTGGCAAAGCTGTCATCCTATGTTCAGTATGACCCATTGTACTGCTAATGTTTGTCTATGGAGATTGTGTCTGTGCACTTGTTAGCAATGGGTGTGGCTAAACAAACTCAATAACTAGTAGGAGTGTTCGCAGAGTATGTATATTAAAAAAATACAAAATTATATATATTTATATACAGTATATATATATATATATATATATATTCACCGAACAACAAAGAAGAAGAGGCACCCGGTCTCCAGACGTACACAGGACTTACTCAGGACTCTCAATTTTAAAAGCAAAAGTGTTTATTCAGCATAGAAAGCTCCATCAAAATAACAGCATCCAAAAAGGAAAATACACATCACAAAAGGTCAGACGTTTCATATATAGGATACTGAACTTTCTCAATGACCGAGAGTCCTGAGTAAGTCCTGTGTACGTCTGGAGGCCGGGTGCCTCTTCTTCTTTAATGTTCGGTGAGTCTTGGGAGGCGTTTGATGGAGCGATTTGAACTGGCACCAGATGATGACGTCATGGGCATGGGATCGTGTGAGTAAGTCAGCGTGAAGGCGGCTGAATAGTACAGGAGATTTAGTCCGTTGGTGTGAGTTTGTCTTTGAGCACTACCTGGTTGTTCCTGGTATATATATATATATATATATATATATATATATATATATATATATATATATATATATATATACTGCCAGGGGTCCAGTGTCACTAGTACTGCTGATTGGATTATTTTTTGCATTTTTGTTTATTTTTTTACAATTATGCCCCTTTAACCCAATTGAAATGCTTAAGACCTGAAAGACCTGTGCAATCAAGACAAACCAGAAATATTGGAGAAATGAAACAGATTTGTATGGAGGAATGGTCCAAAATTTGTCCTCAATATTGCGTGTCTTATAAATAGCTACAGGAAATGTTTTGGTGGAGGTTGTTACTGCTAAAGGAGGAGGATGTACAAGTTACTAAATTAAGGGTTCACTTTTTTTCCAGCCTTCACTGTAAATTATTTAAAATTTGAATTGAAGAAATTGAGTAAAGTACAACTATTTATGTGTTATTCATTTAGTCGGATTGTGTTTGGCAATAATTGTGACCTAAATGAATATCAGACCACATTTTGGGCCAGATTACTAGTGGATCGCTTAAGTTTGCTTTGACAAAAGCGATATTTGCCCTCCACTAATGTGTGCTGGTATTATAAGTCGAGCGCAACACAAACGTGAGCTTTATACAAACAGTGTGACCTAGTCACATAAGGGGGCGCTACAATATGCTATATGAAAGGTAAAATAGTGTCGGATTGACACGTCTGTAATAAGCAGTATAAAACAAACAGAAATACATCTTATATACAAATTGGAATGAGTCTTAGAACACCATTGGCATATAAACAAAGTATAATGTCCTTGGAAAGGTATAAGCTGCTTTTCAAGTGGTGGCTGCCTCCTCCTCACTGGCAGGTCCAGGTGATACTATACAAAAAAGGAAAAGAACAGAGGGGCGCCTCATGTGATGTATCGTCAGATGTAAACACAATGAATTTAAAAGATAGCCAAATGGGTACTCACATACTCCAAGAACACACTGATGTGTTAGTAGGGACAGGCTGCAGATTATTACAGGTGTGACAGCTCACCCATTCAGTCACGCTCTCAATGATGTAGTGCTGGAGAATTACAGGAAACACAGGAAAGGAGCACTACATGTGCAGATCATTAAGAGTATAAACAGCAAAATTGTACTGGATGTAAAATGTGTACTCACATGCTCCAAAAGCACACCAATGTAACATAGTAACATAGTAGATAAGGTTGAAAAAAGACTGAAGTCCATCGAGTTCAACCTATACAAATCTAAAATACTTACAAAAAGCTCCAGTTAAGCTTAAATAACCCCATTAAAATGTGACCCATTTAATACTAGCAATCATATCCATGAATTTTGTTTATATACAGAAATTTATCCAGACTATTTTTAAATGTATCTATGGTATTGGCATTCACCACCTCCTTTGGTAATGAGTTCCACAATTTTATTGCTCTTACAGTGAAAAAACGTTTCCGTTGCAGGAGATTAAATCTCCTTTCCTCCAACCTTAAATTATGACCTCTTGTCAGAAACAATTTTCTTGGAATAAACAGAGCTTCTGCCATCTCTGTATATGGGCCTTGAATATATTTATATAAAGTAATCATGTCACCTCTCAAGCGCCTTTTTTCTAAAGAAAACAGACCCAGTTTGGCTAGCCTCTCCTCATAGGTTAATTTCTCCAATCCCCATATTAGCTTTGTGGCCCTTCTCTGAACTTTTTCTAGTTCTGCAATATCTTGTTTAGCAATTGGTCCCCAGAACTGCACTCCAAACTCAAGGTGAGGTCTTACCAGGGCTTTATATAATGACAGAATTATGCTTTCCTCCCTTGAATCAATGCCTCTTTTAATACATGCTAGTATCTTATTAGCCTTTGAAGCCGCTGCCCTGCATTGTGCACCCATCTTTAGCTTGTTATCTATTACTACTCCCAAATCCCTTTCCTCCTGTGTTTGGCTAAGTCTTGTCCCATTTAAAAAATACGTAGCCTGCTTATTTTTACTTCCAAAATGTAGAACCTTGCATTTTTCCGTATTAAATCTCATTTTCCATTCACTTGCCCATAGTTCTAATTTTAGCAAATCCCTTTGTAAAGAGAGTTGGTCCTGCTCTGACCATATGACCTTACTTAACTTAGTATCATCCGCAAAAATAGAGATGTCACTATTTAATCCTTGCTCCAAGTCATTTATAAAAATATTAAAAAGAACAGGGCCCAGTACTGATCCCTGGGGGACGCCACTGATTACCTTTGTCCAATCTGAGTATGATCCATTTACTACTACTCGTTGCTCCCTATCTTTTATCCAGTTATTTATCCATGAGCTAACATTTTCAGCTATTCCCAGTCCCTTAATTTTGTGCATTAATCTCTCATGTGGCACTGTATCAAATGCCTTTGCAAAATCTAAGTATATCACATCAACTGATTCCCCTTTATCTATATTTTTACTTACTTCCTCGTAGAATCTAATTAGATTAGTTTGACATGATCTATTTCTCCTAAAGCCATGCTGATTAGAACTAATAATCTTGTTTACACGAATATGCTCATCAATATAATCCCTTATAATCCCTTCAAATATCTTCCCCACTATTGATGTCAGACTAACTGGTCTATAGCTTCCTGGATCATCCCTGCTTCCCTTTTTGAAGAGTGGCACCACATCAGCTTTACGACAATCCTGGGGTACCATGCCTGAGGATAATGAGTCTTGAAAAATTAAGAGTAAAGGTTTGTCTATAACAGTGCTAAATTCTCTTAACACCCTTGGGTGTATTCCATCTGGGCCTGGAGTTTTATTTACCTTAATATTTTCCAGTTTTTTCCTGATATCCTCTAAACAAAACCCAGTTAGTGGTATGGACTGGCATGTTCTATTCTGTTCCAAAGTATGATTCAATGGTTCCTCTCTTGTGTATACTGAAGAAAAAAACTGGTTTAGTACCTCAGCCTTCTCCCTGTCATTATTTATCATGCTACCCTCCACGCATTTTAATGTACCTATATTATCCTTCTTAGATTTTTTGCTATTTATGTACTTAAAGAACCTTTTAGGGTTAGACTTAGAATCCTTGGCAATTAATTTTTCATTTTCAATTTTGGCTAATTTGATTGCTTTTTTGCATGCTTTGTTACATTCCTTATAAATATTGTATGCTGAGTCTGTACTATTTTCTTTTAATAATTTAAATGCCCTACGTTTTTTCCTAATTTCTCTTAACACATTTTTATTTAGCCATAACGGCTTTGTTTTTTTATTTTTATTTTTATAACCATATGGTATGTATTGATATGTATATTTATTTAACACATTTTTAAATATTATCCATTTATTCTCTGTATTTTTATTAGAAAATACATTGTCCCAATTTATATTATTTAATGATTTCCTTAAATCGTCGAATTTTGCTTTCTTGAAATTAAAAGTCTTAGTTAAGCCTTTAAAACACTGCTTATGAAAAGAGATTTCAAATGTGACCATGTTATGATCACTGTTACCCAAATGTTCTTTAACTTCTATGTTTGATATTATATCTGTATTGTTTGCTAGCACTAAATCCAATATAGCTTTACTCCTAGTTGGCTCCTCTATTAATTGTGACAAGAAGTTATCCCTGAGAACATTTAAAAATCTATCCCCCTTAGCTGAATTACTAGTTTCATTGGCCCAGTTTATATCAGGGTAGTTAAAATCTCCCATAATTACAGCACTGTTATTAGCAGCCTTACCTATTTGGATAAGTAGTTGAGTTTCCTCCGGGTCACTAATGTTGGGAGGCTTGTAGCTTGTAGCATGTTCCAAGTAATATTTTTTTAGGATTTTTCCCCCCACTCTTTATTTCAACCCACAGGGTCTCTACATTGTCACTTGTATCATACATATCTTCCCTTATTGTAGGTTTAAGGTTAGGTTTAATATACATGCAGATTCCTCCACCCCTTTTATTATTCCTGTCCCTCCTAAATAATGTATACGTGCTGGTGGGAACAGGCTGCAGATTTAGGCAGGTGTGGCAGCTCACCTCAAGGCACAATCTCAAATGCTGTGAGGTAGTAGATCCAATTTTCCAAAGTAAACTTGTACCAAATGTTAGGGATATCTCTTGTAAAGGATGTCAGGCAGAAAGTAGGTAGAAAAATAGTATAAACAGCAAAATTGTACTGGATGTAAAATGGGTACTCACATGCTCCAAAAGCACACCAATGTGCTGGTGTGCTTTTTCTACCTACTTTCTGCCTGACATCCTTTACAAGAGATATCCCTAACATTTGGTACAAGTTTACTTTGGAAAATTGGATCTACTACCTCACAGCATTTGAGATTGTGCCTTGAGGTGAGCTGCCACACCTGCCTAAATCTGCAGCCTGTTCCCACCAGCACATTGGTGTGCTTTTGGAGCATGTGAGTACCCATTTTACATCCAGTACAATTTTGCTGTTTATACTCTTAATAGTCTGCACATGTAGTGCTCCTTTCCTGTGTTTCCTGTAATTCTCCAGCACTACATCATTGAGAACGTGACTGAATGGGTGAGCTGTCACACCTGTAATAATCTGCAGCCTGTCCCTACTAACACATCAGTGTGTTCTTGGAGTATGTGAGTACCCATTTGGCTATCTTTTAAATTCATTGTGTTTACATCTGACGATACATCACATGAGGCGCCCCTCTGTTCTTTTCCTTTTTGTATAGTAACAAACGTGAGCTTGCATTCACATTGCTGAGAAGCATTACGCTCATGAGAGCGTGATTCCATATGCTCCAAAGGGAGCCTTTTTCTCATGCTGTGAGACACGGCATGAGAAATAGCGCAGCGAAGGTGTTAAGTCACGCAGCAATGGCAGCAAATTGTAAATATATATGTATATTCTTATATACATATATAGTTATGTATTAATATACACATATTAACACATACATATATATGTATATAGGCAAATTGTAAGATCACTCAGACTTTCTGGTGATTATCTATTGATGTTTGTAGCTGATATATTTGTTCCAAGTTGTATGTGGAACAAAATGGATACCACAAATATCAGCAGTTAATTAGAGTGATAGATATTACATGAAATAATATCATAAGAGATTTTACAATAGATTGACTATTAGTCACAGTGAAGGTTATATAAGGCAAGTGAACTGACATTAAGTATATTCGTCAGAATAGTTCTGTGCAACAATGATTACTAAGTAGAGTATGAAGTAAGTATTGAGGCAACTCAGGTTGATAATCAGAATGATGAAATAAGTACAAAGTATCACATTACCAAGATACAATATGCTGAGACTCTCAGATGATACAGAACAATATAATGCAACAAGTTTGGTAATTCTTAGACAAGATGCCTAAATACAAATACTTGTGGTTCCAGAATCGGTCAGATAAAACAGGACTGAAGAGGAGGCTTTAATAACTACTCCGGAGCAGAGTAAAGTCAGTGACAGAAGTGCTGCACCTAAAGCGTAGGAGATGAGGTGGTATGAGAAAGTTGATCCGGTAACAGCGTGGAGCTGTAGAAGGCAGAGGAGATCAGCGTGTGTCTCAGTAGAACGCTGCGGAGTGATATCCAGGTGGAGGTAGATCCGGTAGGAGAAATAGGACAATACGGAAAGCGTTACTGCAGGAACAGATCCTTAACTGAGAGTAAGTAGTACAGCTGAGGATGATGAGACAAGGTAGCATAACAAATACTCAGAGCTTCTAGTAAGGTATGCAGTTAGAGTTAAACAAAATGATCAAGCAATGAATGAAGGAGGAAGTGAGCTTATAAAGGTGTGTGTCACGCCGCACCGTTGCTAGGGGCGCAGCGTCTTCCCCATGCTCATTGCCTAGGGCTGTGTCAGCTCAGGATGCACACTCCTGTTGCCGGCCGGTCTCTTGGCGCCAATGCACCAGGTACTTTAGCGGGCAGCGAGCGATCTGTCACTGCCCAAGTATAGGTGCTACTTTGTGTGCTCCTGGGAGTGACAGATCGTCTTTTGGATTGCTACTTTGTTGCTGAAACCTTGCCTGTCTTACTACGCTACGTGGTTAACCCCTAATCTGCTGTCTGATACTTTGTTGCTGAAACATTGCCTGTCTTATTATGCTACCTGGTTAACCCCGAAGGGGCAAGGAAGGAAGGAGTGGAGCTGTTGTCCCCCTACCCAGTCCCCGCACAGCACGCTACAAGTCTGCACAAAGCTAATGGATCCCGTGATCAACCAACATCCAGCGAGATAACACAAGAAGTGGTGGTGAGTTACTGCAGCTACAAGCGGCAGTTATTTTGCATTTGCGTCTGACAGATAGATGCCCACTCCCACCCAGGTGCCTAAATATTTATATTGCATCGCATGTGTTTCCTTGTAAACTTGATATATTCTATATGTGACTTTTTGGGAAAACTTGAGAGATCAAGCAGTCACACAGTGATGGACTAAGAGGGGGTGTTTAAATCCTAACTGGTCAGCGAACAGTGCATTAGCTAAGCACATCGACAGCCTATTCACACAAACAGCTAAAAGCAATTGCAGGGGTATGAATATTGGTGGAAAATACTTTTCTCTTGTTAAGTGTGTTCAGTCCACGGGTCATCCATTACTTATGGGATATATTCTCCTTCCCAACAGGAAGTTGCAAGAGGATCACCCAAGCAGAGCTGCTATATAGCTCCTCCCCTCACATGTCATATCCAGTCATTCTCTTGCAACCCTCAACAAAGAAGGAGGTCGCGAGAGGAGCTGGAGTTTTTACTTAAAGGACCAGTAAACACAGCAGATTTGCATAATCAACAAATGCAAGATAACAAGAAAATACAATAGCATTTACTCTGAATTTCAAATGAGTAGTAGATTATTTTCTAACACATTTTAAACTTATGTATATTTCCACTCCCCCTGTACCATGTGATAGCAATCAGCCAATCACAAATGCATATACGTATAGTCTGAGTTCTTGCACATGCTCAGTAGGAGCTGGTGACTCAAAAAAAGTGTAAATATAAAAGACTGTGCACATTTTTTTTAATGGAAGTAAATTGGAAAGTTGTTTAAAATTACATGCTCTATCTGAATCATGAAAATTTAATAAAGCCTGAGTGTCCCTTTAACTATTCTTCAATCAAAAGTTTGTTATTTTAAATGGCACCGGAGTGTGCTGTTTTTCTATCTCAGGCAGTATTTGGAAGAAGAAACTGCCTGCGTTTTTTTTTCTATGATCTTAGCAGGCGTAACTAAGATCCACTGGCTGTTCTCGACATTCTGAGGAGTGGGGTAACTTCAGAAACTGGGAATAGCATGCGGGGTCCTCCGCAAATGAGGTATGTGCAGTACATTATTTTCTGGGAATGGAATTAACTAAGGCCTAGATTTGGAGTTTGGCGTTAGCCGTGAAAACCAGCGTTAGAGACTCCTAACCCTGGTTTTAGGCTACCGCCGGTATTTGGAGTCACTCAAAATAGGGTCTAACGCTCACTTTTCAGCCGCGACTTTTCCATACCGCAGATCCCCTTACGTCAATTGCGTATCCTATCTTTTCAATGGGATCTTTCTAACTCCGGTATTTAGAGTCGTTTCTGAAGTGAGCGTTAGACATCTAACGACAAAACTCCAGCCGCAGGAAAAAAGTCAGTAGTTAAGAGCTTTCTGGGCTAACGCTGGTTTATAAAGCTCTTAACTACTGTACTCTAAAGTACACTAACACCCATAAACTACCTATGTACCCCTAAACCGAGGTCCCCCCACATCGCCGACACTCAAATAAAAATTTTTAACCCCTAATCTGCCGACCGCCACCTACGTTATCCTTATGTACCCCTAATCTGCTGCCCCTAACACCGCCGACCCCTATATTATATTTATTAACCCCTAATCTGCCCCCCACAACGTCGCCTCTACCTGCCTACACTTATTAACCCCTAATCTGCCGACCGCAAAGTGCCGCCACCTACGTTATCCTTATGTACCCCTAATCTGCTGCCCCTAACACCGCCGACCCCTATATTATATTTATTAACCCCTAATCTGCCCCCCACAACGTCGCCTCCACCTGCCTACACTTATTAACCCCTAATCTGCCGAGCGGACCTGAGCGCTACTATAATAAAGTTATTAACCCCTAATCCGCCTCACTAACCCTATAATAAATAGTATTAACCCCTAATCTGCCCTCCCTAACATCGCCGACACCTAACTTCAATTATTAACCCCTAATCTGCCGACCGGAGCTCACCGCTATTCTAATAAATGGATTAACCCCTAAAGCTAAGTCTAACCCTAACACTAACACCCCCCTAAGTTAAATATAATTTAAATCTAACGAAATAAATTAACTCTTATTAAATAAATTATTCCTATTTAAAGCTAAATACTTACCTGTAAAATAAATCCTAATATAGCTACAATATAAATTATATTTATATTATAGCTATTTTAGGATTTATATTTATTTTACAGGTAACTTTGTATTTATTTTAACCAGGTACAATAGCTATTAAATAGTTAAGAATAGTTAAAATTTTAGCACAGTCTTCCTGCTTCTTCCTCCTTGATCCAGGACGTCTCTAGAGAGCTCAGGGGTCTGCAAAATTCATTTTTGAGGGAGGTAATCAGTCACAGCAGATCTGTGACAGTGTGTTTGACTGTGATTAAAAGCGATAAATCTTAATTGATATCCGTTTTATCCGTTTTGGGTATTGAGGGGTTAATCATCCTTTTGCTAATGGGTGCAATCCTCTGCTAATAATACACTTCTTGTTAAGAATTGTTTAACTATATCTGTATTTTTTAAAGCGCTGCAGCGTTTTTTTATATTGCTTGTAAACTTATTGAAAGTGATTTCCAAGCTTGCTAGTTTCATTGCTAAGTCTGTTTAAACATGTCTGATTCAGAGGAAACTGTTTGTTCATCATGTTCAAAAGCCAATGTGGAGCCCAATAGAACGATGTGTACCAATTGTATTGATATTGCTTTGAATAAAAGTAAATCTGTACCGATAGAGAAACTATCACCAGACAACGAGGGGGAAGTTATGCCGCCTAACTCTCCTCACGTGTCAGTACCTGCGTCTCCCGCTTGGGAGATGCGTAAGATGGAGACGCCAAGTACATCTAGGCCCTTACAAATCACTTTACATGATATGGCTAATGTTATGAAAGAAGTATTATATAATATGCCCGAATTAAGAGGCAAGCGCGATAGCTCTGTGTTAAGGACAGAGCGCGCTGATGACACGAGAGCCATGTCTGATACTGCGTCACAATTTGCAGAACATGAGGACGGTGAGCTTCATTCTGTCGGTGACGGTTCAGATCCGGGGAGACCGGATTCAGAAATTTCAAATTTTAAATTTAAGCTTGAGAACCTCCGTGTGTTACTAGGGGAGGTGTTAGCGGCTCTGAATGATTGCGACACTGTGGCAATTCCAGAGAAAATGTGTAGGTTGGATAGATACTATGCGGTACCGGTGTGTACTGACGTCTTTCCTATACCAAAAAGACTTACAGAAATTATTAGCAAGGAGTGGGATAGACCCGGTGTGCCTTTTTCCCCTCCTCCGATATTTAGAAAAATGTTTCCTATAGACGCCACCACACGAGACTTATGGCAGACGGTCCCTAAGGTGGAGGGAGCAGTTTCTACTTTAGCCAAACGTACCACTATCCCGGTGGAGGATAGCTGTGCTTTCTCAGATCCAATGGATAAAAAATTAGAGGGTTATCTTAAGAAAATGTTTGTTCAACAGGGTTTTATATTGCAGCCTCTTGCATGCATTGCGCCTGTCACGGCTGCAGCGGCATTCTGGTTTGAGTCTCTGGAAGAGGCGATTCGCAGAGCGCCATTGGATGAGGCTTTGAGCAAAGTTAGAACCCTTAAACAAGCTAATGCGTTTGTTTCAGATGCTGTAGTGCATTTAACCAAACTTACGGCTAAAAATTCCGGATTCGCCATACAGGCGCGCAGGGCGCTCTGCCTTAAATCCTGGTCAGCGGATGTAACTTCCAAATCTAAACTACTTAACATTCCTTTCAAAGGGCAGACCTTATTCGGGCCCGGCTTGAAGGAAATTATTGCTGACATTACGGGAGGTAAGGGCCACGCCCTTCCTCAGGACAGGGCCAAACCAAAGGCCAAACAGTCTAATTTTCGTGCCTTTCGTAACTTCAAGGCAGGAGCAGCTTCAACTTCCTCCACTCCAAAACAGGAAGGAACTACTGCTCGTTACAGACAGGGTTGGAAAGGCAACCAGTCATGGAACAAGGGCAAGCAGGCCAGAAAGCCTACTCCCGCCCCTAAGACAGCATGAAGACAGGGCCCCCTATCCGGAGACAGATTTAGTGGGGGGCAGACTTTCTCTCTTCGCCCAGGCTTGGGCAAGAGATGTGCAGGATCCCTGGACGTTGAAGATTATATCTCAGGGATACCTTCTGGATTTCAAAACCTCTCCTCCACAAGGGAGGTTCCATCTGTCGAGGTTATCAACAAACCTAGTAAAGAAAGAGGCATTTCTACAATGTGTACAAGACCTCTTAGTCATGGGAGTGATCCACTCAGTTCCACGAATGGAACAGGGACAAGGATTTTACTCAAATCTATTTGTGGTTCCCAAAAAAGAGGGAACCTTCAGACCAATCTTGGACTTAAAGATCTTAAACAAATTCCTAAGGGTACCATCGTTCAAGATGGAAACCATTCGAACCATCCTACCCATGATCCAAGAGGGTCAATATATGACCACAGTGGACTTAAAGGATGCTTACCTTCACATACCGATTCACAAAGATCATTATCGGTACCTAAGGTTTGCCTTTCTAGACAGGCATTACCAGTTTGTAGCTCTTCCCTTCGGGTTAGCTACGGCCCCGAGAATTTTTACGAAGGTTCTGGGCTCACTTCTGGTGGTACTAAGACCACGAGGCATAGCGGTGGCTCCGTACCTAGACGACATTCTGATACAAGCGTCAAGTTTTCAAAATGCAAAGTCTCATACAGAGATAGTTCTAGCATTTCTGAGGTCGCCTGGGTGGAAAGTGAATGTGGAAAAGAGTTCTCTGTTACCACTCACAAGGGTTCTTTTTCTAGGGACTCTTATAGATTCTGTAGAGATGAAGATTTACCTGACGGAGTCCAGGTTATCAAAGATTCTCAATGCTTGCCGTGTCCTTCATTCCATTCCAAGCCCATCAGTAGCTCAGTGCATGGAGGTAATCGGCTTAATGGTCGCGGCAATGGACATAGTGCCATTTGCGCGTGTTACGGTACCAACAGTGTACCAAGGGTTAATACCAGATGAACAATGTCCTGCATAGGGAATCAGCAATTCACAACCCAGCCAGTTTCAGGTTTAAAACAGAATGACATTTATTAAAGGCTAGATGCCTAGTATTTATACAGGTTTGACCCCAGATGGGGGGGTTGAAAGACTCTTGTACATTTAGATAAAAAGGGGAAGACGCCCTTTTATGAAACAGTAGAATTACATTACTTAAATACTTTACTTAGGCAGATAACAACTTAAACACATTTGGCTTGTCTTATCACCTAGCGTCTGCTCTCTGAGGGTGATTAAACAATGGCCTGTTTATTACTTAAATGTAATTATAGCACACAATAGCTGAGGCCAGAAAACCTGTCTTTAGAAATTAGTTTCTTAGCTAAACACAATTAACTCCTTCAGTCCTGACAGAAGGGTCTGTCACATATCTCCCCCCTTGTGGAACACTCCGGCAGACCCGGCTTGACCCTTTGGCGGGTCAACCTGGGGATGACCGGACTAGGAGGTGGTAGGCATGTCAGTTTGCCAGGACAATCCATCTGTATTCCCGTTATGAGAGAGAATTCCTGTCCATACAAAGAAGGGTTCAACTTCCTCAGTGCCCAGACTAGGGCTAAACAGTCCTTCAAAATCCCATCAGCTTCTTTACGAGTTTTCTGTACCTGCTCTTTATAGGTATCCACAATCCCTTCATACTGACATAGGGTGCCCTTGAGTTGCTGCACCTCACTATGAGCCAGCGTCAGCTTCTCCTCAAGTGTCGCTAAGTTTGTCTTTAATGTTTCATGTCCCACTCTCAAGCTGGTGTTTTCTGCAGTCTGTCGGTGCAGCTTGTCTAGCAGAGATTCACGTTCTAAACGTGCTTTTTCCTCTGCGCTCCTCTTCTTCTTCATCAGCGCATTGTAACGGGACTTCCACGTATCAATAGCGGATAGAGATTTACTGAGCTCAGCGTCCTGGGGCTTAGCAGCAGGGGGGTCAGTCTCTGCTGCACGGATCTGAGCACGGGTAGTCACAGGGTTAACATCAGCGGGACCCATGGGAGCATAGGCAGAAACAAGGGGAGCCAAGTCATTTCCAAGAAGAACATCAGCAGGTAAGTCCTTCTTGACACCCACATTCACAGGTCTAGCGCCCACTCCCCAATCCAAATGTACCCTGGCAACAGGTAGGCTGAACACATCGCCCCCTGCTACCCTCACAGCCACAGTGTCTCCAGTGTACTGTTTCTCAGGCACCAAGTTCTTTTGAAGCAAAGTCATGGTAGCACCAGTATCCCGTAGACCACTGACCTTCTTCCCATTCACTTTAACCAGTTGCCGGTTATTCCGGTGGGCAGCTTGCACAAGGTCTGCCTCATGTAGGATGCTCCAGCATTCTTGCGCCTCTACGTAGCGGGCCGCAGGCTGAGGGTTACGTGTGATTCCGCCGGCAGGTCTTCTCCAGGACTGTGCTTGGTTCGCTGCATTTAGGGGACACTCTGGTCTTTTGTGCCCTAGTTGCTTACATCCAAAGCATCGAATCGGTTGTGAGTAGCCCCGCGAATTGAACCGGGCTCTCTGAGGGTAGTTTGTGGCCAGATGCCGTGTGGTATAGCGGTGCGCCGGGGGTTGGTAACTGGCAGCTGCTGGGGTGACTGGGGGTCTGTACTCCACTCTAGCAGGGGGCTTAGTGGTAGCAGTGTCCAGTTTGCGGGCATCCGTATACTCATCTGCCAAGCGAGCCACTTCATGCAGGGTGGAGGGTTTACGGTCCCGAACCCACTCTCGAACTCCTGCGGGTAACTTGTCGAAGCAATGTTCCAACAGGAATAGCTGCAGCACCTCTTCCCCAGACACGGCTTGGCACCCCGCTATCCAGTGAGCTGCTGTGCGGTGCACCTTACATGCCCACTCAAGGTAGGAATCTCCAGCTAATTTAACAGTGTCTCTGAACCGCCTCCGGTATGCCTCCGGTGTAACCGCATACCTGGAGAGCAGAGCCTCTTTTACAGTATTATAATCCCCGACTTCCTCATCTGGAATGGCCCGAAAAGCCTCACTGGCCCGGCCGGATAATTTTCCGGATAATATCGTGACCCAGTCCTCTGCGGGTACCTTGTGTAGTGCACATTGCCTCTCAAAATCCGCAAGGTACCCATCAATCTCTCCTTCTGTTTCCAGGAAGTTTTTAAAAGCTGCAAAATTTACTTTTCTCTTTTCCACTGGGTTTGCTGCAGCGCCGCTTTGGCGAAGTAGGTTGGCCTCCACAGCTGCTATGACCCGGTCGATAATTTCCGCAGATGGGTTGGGGCCATAATATGCCAGTCTTATTTTAACCGCCCGATCAAAGCTTGCTTCTTCAGGGGTTCTGTCTGCTATGCTGGGCCCATTGGTTCCTTCTGTTCCTGGTACTCTTTCCATCTTAGTCAGTATTGTAATAATCCCCCTCTTCCTGAGGTTACTGGCTTGTGTAGTTGCTCTTCTGGGCGATAAGGTTCATTCCATCGCTTGCCACCAATGTTACGGTACCAACAGTGTACCAAGGGTTAATACCAGATGAACAATGTCCTGCATAGGGAATCAGCAATTCACAACCCAGCCAGTTTCAGGTTTAAAACAGAATGACATTTATTAAAGGCTAGATGCCTAGTATTTATACAGGTTTGACCCCAGATGGGGGGGTTGAAAGACTCTTGTACATTTAGATAAAAAGGGGAAGACGCCCTTTTATGAAACAGTAGAATTACATTACTTAAATACTTTACTTAGGCAGATAACAACTTAAACACATTTGGCTTGTCTTATCACCTAGCGTCTGCTCTCTGAGGGTGATTAAACAATGGCCTGTTTATTACTTAAATGTAATTATAGCACACAATAGCTGAGGCCAGAAAACCTGTCTTTAGAAATTAGTTTCTTAGCTAAACACAATTAACTCCTTCAGTCCTGACAGAAGGGTCTGTCACAGCGCGCCTGCATCTCAGACCGCTGCAACTATGCATGCTAAGTCAATGGAACGGGGATTACTCAGATCTGTCCCCTTTGCTAAATCTGGACCAGGAGACCAGAGATTCTCTTCTCTGGTGGTTGTCACCGGTTCATCTGTCCAAAGGAATGACCTTTCGCAGACCAGATTGGACGATTGTAACAACGGATGCCAGCCTTCTAGGCTGGGGAGCAGTCTGGAATTCCCTGAAGGCTCAGGGATCGTGGACTCAGGAGGAGAAACTCCTTCCAATAAACATTCTAGAATTAAGAGCAATATTCAATGCTCTTCTAGCTTGGCCTCAGTTAGCAAAACTGAGGTTCATCAGATTTCAGTCGGACAACATCACGACTGTGGCTTACATCAATCATCAAGGGGGAACCAGGAGTTCCCTAGCGATGTTGGAAGTCTCGAAGATAATTCGCTGGGCAGAGTCTCACTCTTGCCACCTGTCCGCGATTTACATCCCAGGCGTGGAGAACTGGGAGGCGGATTTCCTAAGTCGCCAGACTTTTCATCCGGGAGAGTGGGAACTTCACCCGGAGGTATTTGCTCAACTGATTCGTCGTTGGGGCAAACCGGATCTGGATCTCATGGCATCTCGCCAGAACGCGAAGCTTCCTTGTTACGGATCCAGGTCCAGGGACCCGGGAGCGGTGCTGGTAGATGCATTAGCAGCCCCTTGGGTTTTCAACATAGCTTATGTGTTTCCACCATTTCCGTTGCTACCTCGACTGATTGCCAGGATAAAACAGGAGAGGGCATCGGTAATTCTGATAGCGCCTGCGTGGCCACACAGGACCTGGTATGCAGACCTAGTGGACATGTCGTCCTGTCCACCATGGTCTCTACCTCTGAGGCAGGACCTTCTAATTCAGGGTCCTTTCAACCATCCAAACCTAATTTCTCTGAGGCTGACTGCCTGGAAATTGAACGCTTGATTCTATCAAAGCGTGGGTTTTCGGATTCGGTTATTGATACATTAATACAGGCTCGGAAGCCTGTGACCAGAAAAATTTACCATAAGATATGGCGTAAATATTTATATTGGTGCGAATCCAAGAGTTACTCATGGAGTAAGGTTAGGATTCCTAGGATATTGGCTTTTCTACAAGAGGGGTTAGAAATGGGTTTATCCGCTAGTTCGCTAAAGGGACAGATTTCCGCTCTGTCTATTCTTTTACACAAACGTCTGGCAGAGAATCCAGACGTCCAGGCTTTTTGTCAGGCTTTGGCTAGAATTAAGCCTGTGTTTAAAGCTGTTGCTCCTCCGTGGAGCTTAAACTTGGTTCTTAAAATTCTTCAGGGTGTTCCGTTTGAACCCCTTCATTCCATTGATATTAAGCTTTTATCTTGGAAAGTTTTGTTTTTGATGGCTATTTCCTCGGCTCGAAGAGTCTCTGAGTTATCTGCCTTACATTGTGATTCTCCTTATCTGATCTTTCATTCAGACAAGGTAGTCCTGCGTACTAAACCTGGGTTTTTACCTAAGGTTGTTTCTAACAGGAATATCAATCAAGAGACTGTTGTTCCATCATTATGTCCTAATCCTTCTTCAAAGAAGGAACGTCTTTTGCATAATCTAGACGTGGTCCGTGCTCTGAAGTTCTACTTACAGGCAACTAAAGATTTTCGACAAACTTCTTCTCTGTTTGTCGTTTACTCTGGACAGAGGAGAGGTCAAAAGGCTTCGGCTACCTCTCTCTCTTTTTGGCTTCATAGCATAATACGTTTAGCCTATGAGACTGCTGGACAGCAGCCTCCTGAAAGAATTACAGCTCATTCCACTAGAGCTGTGGCTTCCACCTGGGCCTTTAAGAATGAGGCCTCTGTTGAACAGATTTGCAAGGCTTCAACTTGGTCTTCACTTCATACTTTTTCCAAATTTTACAAATTTGACACTTTTGCTTCTTCGGAGGCTGGTTTTGGGAGAAAGGTTCTACAGGCAGTGGTTCCTTCTGTTTAATGTTCCTGCCTTGTCCCTCCCATCATCCGTGTACTTAGCTTTGGTATTGGTATCCCATAAGTAATGGATGACCCGTGGACTGAACACACTTAACAAGAGAAAACATAATTTATGCTTACCTGATAAATTTATTTCTCTTGTAGTGTGTTCAGTCCACGGCCCGCCCTGTCTTTTTGAGGCAGGTTCTAAATTTTAAAATTATAACTCCAGTCACCACTGCACCCTATAGTTTCTCCTTTCTCGTCTTGTTTCGGTCGAATGACTGGATATGACATGTGAGGGGAGGAGCTATATAGCAGCTCTGCTTGGGTGATTCTCTTGCAACTTCCTGTTGGGAAGGAGAATATATCCCATAAGTAATGGATGACCCGTGGACTGAACACACTACAAGAGAAATAAATTTATCAGGTAAGCATAAATTATGTTTTTGGTTTGCTATAGTGCGTCCTGGTAGCACTCTGTCCACTTATATATTCTAGAGCCAAGTTTGACATTATATATATATATTTTTGTCATTACAAATATGGAGGCTACAAGCAGCAACTTTTATTCACTTATGCCAGCTACTGAAAGGGAGAATGGTGCCTCTGATATGAACTTAATCTTTTCAAAGGACATTACAGTTTACACTCTTTGTGGATTATTTGATGACATGGAAAGACTATTGGTGAAAGAACACATGCTACAATTTGACATATGGACATTGGAGAAATATATAAAATTAAAGATGGTCCCTAGGGGACTTAGAGTCAACAAGTTCTCCACTTTTGAGACTTCTGATTTAGAATTTATTGATTCATGGAACCAGATTCTAACAGAATGTTCCCTTAGACTCATGCATCTACTTATTTTTTATATAACTGGTCTTTTAAAGAAACTAAGAGATGATATACAGGTTATACAGTGTGAATTAAATACACGCCAAAATGAGTTAGATTATCCCAGGTTTGATGATATGTTGAAAACATCACTCACTGAATCTAAAAACATCATCTTGAATATTAAACATACAAAGTACATAAGAGACCAGGCAGATTATGACAACAAAGTAGTATATATCTGGAATCATACACAGAATAACACTAACAGATGGAATCCTAACTCTAGAGGCAGATCACGTAGTCGCAATAGGAGGAGAGGAGGGAATAGGAGATCACAAAGCAAGAATTCTGGGTCAGGTGACATTAATACATCTAATTCCACTGACAATTCCACTATATCAACAGGCATACTGAAACCAGTTAAACAGGTTACACTTAATACTACTTCAGAAGTTCAGGAAGCTAGACCCATAGAAAGTAATTTATTACATCAAGCAACACACAAAACTAAACAAGTTTCTAAGTACATCGAGAGTAGTTCTACTCAACCATCTCAGAATACCAATACTATCACTAACACAACTGATACAGTGGAAGACATGAATGCCTTTGAGAAGGTTTTTTACAAGGCCCCAGTGAAAACCGGCATTGGAATAGAGAAACAGGACAGATATCCCCTAAGAGGGCAGAAAACGTCCTCCAAATATCAATAGATGACAATGTAATAAATTTATCTTCTGTGGAGTTAACAGCAACACAATATAGAGTATTAAACCTAGGATTGAACTTTGCACCAACTTGTAGATTCAACTTATTTAACACCATGTTAGATATTAACAAATTAATTAGAAACATAACCCTCCAAAAACATTTCTATGCAGCTACCGATCAACAGAGCAACACTATAGTAAGTTCTACTAGTGGATTTAGTACACAAAATACCAACATTGACTTTAGGGAATCATGTGACATACAAACACTAGACTCCTTGACAGATGTCTCCACACAAAATGAGCCACATAAAGTGATTAACAGTTTCAGTGGCTTTAAAAATGCCTCTGAGTTTTACCCCATACAGAGTAGGGGTCAGATTCTAGAGACATTTTATAATAAAGTGGAAACAGATTTAACTAAATTGGCAAGTACACATGACAGTAAACACAACCTTACAATTAAAGAGAAACAGGCAATACGTGAATTGAAAGCTAACAAGAACATTGTTATCCGCAAAGCGGACAAGGGAGGCTCTACGGTGGTCCTAGATAGGGACACTTATATTAAAGAAGCTGTGAGACAACTGACTGATACTGACTACTATTCTCTCCTCATTACTGATCCTACCAGACAATTCCAGAGAGAGATTAAGTCTCTCCTGGACGATGGTCTAGAGTATGGATTTTTTGATCGTGCTACGTATGATTATCTAATGATTGAATTCCCTGTGGTACCTATTTTTCACCTTTTTCCCAAGGTACATAAATCTTTGATCAATGTACAAGGCCGCCCAATTGTCAGCGGCATAGGTTCCCTGTTTGAACACCTGTCGCAATGGGTTGATGCAATATTGAACCCATTTGTTGTATCTCTTATGAGTTTCTTAAGGGATACAAAACATGTGATCAAACTTATGGAAAATGTATCTTGGGGAAGGGAGAAAAATATGTGGGTAACAGTGGACGTTGTTGCTCTCTACTCCTCGATTCCCCATGAAGAGGGTTTGAAAGCTGTTGAATTCTTCCTTACTAGGTATTCGAATTACAGCAAGGAGTTTAGAGAATATGTACTGAGAGCGATGAGGTTTATGCTAACCCACAATTATTTCAAATTTGAGGGGCGGTTCTATCTTCAGAGATGTGGGACAGCAATGGGGGCAAAATTTGCCCCCTCCTATGCCAACCTCTTTATGGGGTGGTGGGAACTGTCCCACATCTATGGAGATGAGAACCCCTTCAGAGACAGTATAGTCCTCTACAAGAGGTTTATTGACGACCTGATCATCATATGGCAAGGCACTGATCGTGATCTTCAAAGATTTCTTCACAATTTGAATAACAACTTTGTGGGATTGAGATTCACATGGGAAATTGATTTAGAACATATTAATTTCTTGGATCTCACTCTTGGTATTGGAGAATCAGGTAATATTGTCTGCGACATTTACCGAAAGCCCATCACCAAAAACTCACTTCTGCATGCCACAAGCTGCCACCCCAAACATGTTCCCTTTGCAGTAGCAAAGGGACAAATGATAAGGGTAAAAAGGAACTGTACACTAGACACTGCTTGTGAAGCACAGAGTAAGGTTTTTTAGTACACGTCTAAAACAGAGAGGATACCCCATACATACTATAAGAAGGGCACAGAAAGAAGTAGCACTGATCCCTAGAGATACACTTCTTACAGACAATAAAATGAAAAATAGTGATAAAGAAGGGAAGTCATCACAAGTCACGTTTGTGACAGATTACAGCACGGACTATACAGCCATTTGTAATATTGTGAAAAAACACTTTAGATTACTGGCAGCAGATCCTAAACTAGATCAATGTGTCGAAAAGGAGATGCAAAACCTTGGGGAATGAACTATCACCATCAGAGCTCCCCAAAGACACACAATCAAGGACTCGTTCTTGGTTAGAACACAAAGGAATGTACAGATGTGGGAAAACAAAATGTAGACCTTGTGAATATGGAATTTTTTCCGACACTTTCACTTCAGTTGTAACAGGTGACACTTTTAAAATTGACAAATGTGTCAATTGTACTTCTTCATATATTATATATGTAATCACTTGTATCCAATGTAACCTACAATATGTAGGGTTAACTACAAATGACGCCTACACAAGAATGAGGAATCACTTATCCACCATCACTAAAGGGGAAGCAAGTACACCCCTAGTAAGACATTTAAAAAAAATGCATCAGAAAAGGTTAGATACCTTTAGATGGCAGATTATTGAACAAATTATCACGCCACCTAGAGGAGGAGACAAAGACAAAATTTTGAACAAAAGAGAAATGTTCTGGATCTTCAAACTTAAAACCAGAGTTCCAACTGGTTTAAATTCAGAATACGATCTCATTAATCATTGGAAATAGTAGATCCAGAGCATATTCTCTTTAATTACAATCTTTGATCTAGACTGAGCTAGTTATCCACTTATTGTTTAACAACAAATTACTAATGATGGAGAGGTTCAATAGCTATTATAGCTGTAATTGTATTTATTTATTTATTTATTATGATATATATATATATGCATGTATATGTATACATGCATATGAACAACAGTGCAAATCCACTAGTAGAAAAGGGGGGGTAAACAATTGCTACAGAATAGCTCATGTCCATATATATATGTATATATGGTACATTATTATATGTATTCCTCTAGACTACTAACAGTGCTGATAGGTCCCCTTTTTTCCGTTAGATAAATACAACTATTACAGAGTCATATATTCCCATATATACAAGAGACACTAACATCTGTAGACTACTAATAGTGTAGATAGATTACATCTTGGTCCTTTACTAACATGTGGGTTTATAGAATCATCTCCTCCAGTCTAACATTCAATGTTCAACATTAGATTAATTTATATACTGTACCTTTGAATTATGATACAGGCTACCTCTTTTTAGTATTTTACCATTTATACCTTCAGAGGACAATCTAACAACCTGTAGTTTGATATCATAGCAATAACCACCCAGAGACACCTTACATACATTACAACTCTACAACTTTGTACACATTTTATTGACATGTTTTATGCACATAACAAAGATACACTCGCTCTAATCTTAAAGGAGGTGTGAGGCTAAAAGATCCTCACTGAACATAGACAGTTATAATTAAAGTTTATCGCACCTTGAAAGATATAGAATATAAAATTGTGCTTAGCATGACACATATATATATAATATTGTATAATGTAGGATCAATACACCCCTAGTTTCAGGCATAAGTCAATTGCAGTTTTGATATAGTTACATTAGTATCGTTTAGTAATACACCCACTCAGGGTGTCTAACGAGTTAAACACTTGATCACGATATACTATACACACCCATGCAAACAGTAAAGAGATTGGCCCATTAGCGTCCAATAACAAGTGAGCACTGCTCTTAAATTATTTCACAGCAGGAGCATTGATCAGCTACGATTACGGCCCCTTGGCCGAAACATGTCAGCATTCAATGCTCACTGCTGAGTGTGTGTTTTTATCTCAACTGCTGTAGACCCTCCTGGTCCTTTTTACCTTTACCTTTGGAATTTAATAAAGTAACTGTTTTTATATTATCAGCCAGCGAGAACGTTTTGGTTCCTCTATATTCTTATATACATATATAGTTATGTATTAATATACACATATTAACACATACATATATATGTATATAGACAGATCGTCTTTTGGACTGCTACTTTGTTGCTGAAACCTTGCCTGTCTTACTACGCTACCTGGTTAACCCCTAATCTGCTTACTGATACTTTGTTGCTGAAACATTGCCTGTCTTATTATGCTACCTGGTTAACCCCTAATCTGCTGGACTGATTCTTGTTACTGAACCCTGCCTGTCTCACTACGCTACCTGGTTAACCCCTAAATTGCTGGACTGATTCTTGTTACTGAACCCTGCCTGTCTCACTACGCTACCTGGTTAACCCCTACTTTACTGGACTGTCTTCTTGTTGCTGAACCCTGCCTGTCTCACTACGCTACTTGGTTAACCCCTGAATTGCTGGCCTGACTTTCTGTTGCCGTTTCCTGTCTGCCTAATTTGCCTTTTGCTGTCCAGCCTATGGTGAGTGTCGCTCTCCTCATTTGCCTGATACTCTCTGCTCTGGGATATTCCCTATCTTTCCGGCTCGATGCCAGGATAACAAGCCTACTGGCCAAGTTTGGTCTGATAGAGGAGTATCCCACGAGCCTTACATTATACTTGGGCCATGGAACCAGATAAGGTGGCACGAGCTGTTTATCTCCAAGAACAGATGTTGGGAACCCATACTACACAATTGCAGAATATAGATTCCACGCTGGAGGCTATTACCGCTCAGCTCTCCTTACTAGTCACATCGAGGAGTACTACTCCTGTTGTTTCACCAAAAGTCCCTGCTCCCAGTACTGTGGCTTCTCCCTCTGCTTCTGGAAGCATACCCCGGATACCTTTGCCTAACAAGTATGAAGGTACTACAGATTGTAGGGGGTTCCTTAACCAATGCAGGCTGCACTTCCGTAATGATCCCCACTCCTTTCAGTCTCCCCAGTCAAGGGTCACCTTTATCATTTCCTTGTTGAAAGACAAGGCCATAGCCTGGGTCTCTCCTCTTCTGGAACAGGACGCTCCACTCCTGCATGATGCTGATGATTTCATTCCTGCTTTTTCTGCTGTGTTTGGGGCTTCTGGCTGTACCTCTGCTGCGGAATATTCCCTCCTGGATCTTTACCAGGGCAACAGAACTGTGGCTCAGTTTGCCATTGAGTTTCGCACCTTGGCACTTGAAACCACTTGGGATGGCAGTGCTCTCAAAGTAGCCTTTAGGAGGGGTCTGCATGAACGCATCAAAGATGAGCTCACCTATAGTGATATTCCTTCTTCTTTGGATGACTTTATAGCACTTTGTATCAGGAGAGACAAGCCGAGAGAGACCGAACTAGGAAGGTCCTCCCTTCCCGTCCCCCTGTTCATCCGGTTCCAGTGGCATCCTCTACCCCTTCAGCAGCTCCAGTTACTTCAGTGGAGGAACCCATGGATCTCTCTTCCTTCAAACCTTCAGAGTCCGAAAGACAGAGAAGAAGGAGACTGAGACTATGCTTTTATTGTGGCTCTAACTCCCACCAACTAAAGGACTGTGACATTCGGCCGGGAAAAGCCAATGTTTACAGAATAACACAGGGGTACCCCTAAGCATGATCTCTACCAAATCCACTCACTCCTGTTGGATCCTGGTACCTGTTACCCTTATCTTCCTTCAGAATACTGTCCACACTCAAGCCTTCATTGATTCTGGGGCAGCTGGCTCTTCCTGGATCACCGTTTTATGATTCAAGCTGGTATACCTCTTCTACAGAAAAGACATTGTCTCACCATAACTACCCTGGATGGCACCCCCCTTTGTTCTGGTTTGATCCATTTTGAGTCAGCACCCCTGATCCTGACCGTCGGTGTTCTTCATACCGAACAGCTCCAGTTCGAGGTCATTCATTCCCCAGCTCAGCCTGTCATCCTTTGTCTCCCTTGGCTTTGTTTACACAATTTACAGTTCGACTGGGCTGAGGGACAAATGGCTTTTTGGGGTGCCTCCTGTTTCCACTCCGGCCTTGCTAAAGTCACTCCTCTGCTCCGCATTCCCATAGCCAGCATCCAGACTCCCTCCGTCCTTCCTTTGGTATATGCAGACTTTGTTGATGTGTTTGAGAAAAAAGCAGCCGACGTGCTGCCACCCCACTGTCCCTATGACTGTAAGATCGACCTCCTTCCCGGAGCCCCAATTCCTAAAGGCAGGACGTATTAACTCTCCAAGGCTGAAACCAAAATCCATGGAGGAGTACATCCAAGAAAACCTAGCTAAAGGTTTCATTCGCCCTTCTTCCTCCCCTGCTGGGGCTGGTTTCTTTTTTGTCAGTAAGAAGGATGGTGGGCTCAGACCCTGCATAGACTACAGGGCCTTGAACAACATAGCCATCAAGAATCGCTATCCCATACCACTGATCACTGAATTGTATGACTCATTCCAGGATGCTCGCTTCTTCACTAAATTGGACTTACGTGGGGCATACAATTTGATTCACATCTCTCCAGGCCACGAATGGAAGACCGCCTTCAACACAAGATTGGGGCATTACAAATACCTTGTAATGCCCTTTGGGTTGTGTAATGCCCTTGCAGTCTTCCAAGCATTTGTCAACAACGTCTTTCGTGACCTCCTCAACCACACTGTCATCTTTTACCTAGATGATATCCTTGTTTTCTCTTCCACTTTAGAGGAGCATCACAGGCACGTGAGACAGGTGCTTCTTCATCACAGGGAGAACTCTTTGGTAGCCAAGCTAGAAAAATGTGAGTTTGATCAAGTCCGGATCCAATTCCTCGGATATGTCATCTCGAAGAAGGGTTTTGCCATGGATCCTGCTAAACTCACTGCTGTACTAGAATGGCCTCAACCTACCTCCTTAAAGGAATTACAGAGGTTCTCCAATTACTACCGCAAGTTCATAAAGAACTTTTCTCAAACAGTCGCTCCTCTCACTGAATTGACTAGACGGAACAAGGACTGTAAACATTGGCCTTTTGAGGCCATAAATGCCTTTTCTTGTCTGAAAAAGGCTTTCTGTTCAGCTCCTGTCCTCCACCATTCTGACCCTGACCTATACTTCACCTTAGAGGTTGATGCCTCTGAGATAGGGGCTGGAGCAGTTCTTACCCAAAGGGACCCTCTAAATCCAAATCACACCCTGTAGCCTTCTTTTCTAAACGTTTCACTCCTGCTGAGAAGAACTACGATGTGGGTAATCGTGAACTCTTAGCCGTTAAAATGTCCTTAACTGAATGGCATCACTGGCTAGAGGGCACCCCCAACCCTATTCAGATCCTCACCGACCATAAGAATCTGACTTACCTAGAAACTGCATAAATAAAAAGAGAGAAGCGCTCAACCTGGGAACGAACAATAGCATAATAGCTTGTTCTATGGCTAGTTACCACCCTAGAAGCAGCCTCTTTTTGCTGAATATGTGCCTTTCACAGAGAAGAACTTTCCTGTAGCATATCAGTCTGATCCTGAGTTAACAGTGCAGTCCAGCCCCGAAATACCAGGCAATCCCTCTCTGAACGAGAGAAACGGCAAAACCCTTTTATTAGAAAAATAATCATATATGCATATATACAAAATAAAATCATAATAACAATTGGAAACAAAATATCTCTTGTTACAAAACTGAAATATTGACCCAAATTTTTGTCATCAGAAAAAAATCAAAATGCAAACATTAAACTTAAATAATCACACAAAATAAAATTAAACATATTTCAAATACAGGCAAAAACAAACTGGAGAAGAAAAAACAAACAAACAAAAAACTAAATAATCCAATCCTTCCACTTCTTTGTCTTCCAGATGCCTTCAGAATCTAATTCCCCATATCGCCTCCTATCAAAAGAAAAATACAAAAACAACTTCCCACAGATCATACCCACACAATTACCTACAGTAACTACCTCTTTCTTAAAAATCAAAATATTACGCACATCCCACACCTCCTTCACACAACATGCCAACAACCATATCAATCTTGCTTTCTCCTTTTCTACAGAACTTCCACACAAACCATACATCATCATATTAAAAGTAAAAAACTGCACTCCAGTCAAACCCTTAATCATCCTTTTCAAACTTCTCCAAACATCCCTAGCATACTCACAATTCCAAAACAAATAACACTCTCGCTTTGACAACAACCATCTCTAGGACACACTTCTGAAGCCACTAAACGACGCATTCTCTGAAAATCCCTTGTTGGCAAACACTTATGCACACTCATCCAACTAATATCTTTCTGCCTATTCGTCAAATACTTATTACACACATTTTTCCATACCAACACACATTCATTTTCATTCAAACCCCCAATCAACTCAAGGCCTTCCTTCTTCTCCAACATTTTCAACACCATTCTGTTTGCACACCACATCTCCCTACTAACATTCTCCAAACCATATTTTTTAATCCAACATTCCACCCTTACATAAAACCACGGAACAGCAAAACATACTGGTTTCTTTCTATCAATCTCAAATAAACCATATCGTCTTAAAACATTTCCACAAGCACTTTACCATACAACCAGCCATGCTATCCTTACCACTCAGAACCACACACCTACTAACATATTTCACAGCCAAAAATCTCTCCACATTTGGAAAA
The DNA here is from genome assembly GCF_027579735.1 of Bombina bombina. Taxonomy (NCBI): domain Eukaryota; kingdom Metazoa; phylum Chordata; class Amphibia; order Anura; family Bombinatoridae; genus Bombina; species Bombina bombina. The sequence continues at coordinate 754,039,325 of NC_069504.1, forward strand.
CCCTTACCACCAACATTCTTACTCTTAACAACAACATCTCTTTTCAAACACTCCATACCAGAACTCCAGAAAAAAGAAAACAACACTCTCAAAATTCTCTGAAAAATCCTCTCAGGTGGCGGAAAAACTAACGCCAAATATAACATAATAGGGATCAAAACCAATTTAATAACTAACATTTTTCCTTCCAAAGATAATGTCCTTAAAGACCAAAACTGAAGTTTTCTACTCACTTTATCAAAAACATTCTCCCAACTTTCCAAGCCTTTCAAATCCACATCAAATTTCACACCCAACACCTCAATTGCACCTTCAGTCACAGGCCATCCACAGGAATCAATCTCCCTATCATTACCAAAAACTTTAACTTTACACTTATTCCAATTAACTCTGAAACCACTTGCCATACAAAAACATTCAACTAAAGTTTTCACCCTCCTCAAACCAGCCTGAGTCTCACATACCACACTCACATCATCCATATACCCAATCACTTTTAAACACCTTCCATTACTACCAGAAACACTCACATCTCTAACTAATTTATCCTTCCTCAAACTAGTTAATAATGGCTCAATGACACATACAAATAACACAGGAGACAAAGGACACCCTTGACGCACTCCAGATTTAACACAAAATTCCTCAGTCAAAAAATCATTAACCTGAACTTGACTCACAATATCACAATACAAACATTTAAACCGTCCAATAATCTTACCAGAAAAACCTAAACGTTCTAAAACATGAAACATAAAATCATGCACTAAACTATCATACGCTTTTTCAAAATCCACAATAGCAACAGCAACAGACCTCATCCTCTCCCTCACATACCACAGTACATCGCGTAGTAACAACAAACTTTCAGAAATCTGATGCCCAGGAAAAGCACACACTTGCTCTTCACCCACAACCTTACCAATCACTCCATGCATTCTATTTGCCAACACCTTTGCAATAACCTTATAGTCAAAATTCAATTCGGCCTCCAATTCCTCAAATCTCTCTTATCACCCTTTTTAAATAACAAAACAATCAAACCTTTCCTCATTGAAACAGGCAAAACATTCATTCTAAAAACAAACTTACAAACATCCAACATATCCACCCCAATCAAATTCCAAAAACAAGTATAAAATTCAACAGGCAAACCATCACAACCAGGTACCTTCCCATTCTTAAAACTCCTAACAACCTCTGCAATCTCATCCAAACTTAGATCCCTTTCTAACAAATCATTATCATATTTTTCCAACTTAACCTCAATGTCTTCCAACAACTCATTTTCCAATAAAACATCTCTTGTTTTTTCTTTATACAGCTCACTGTAAAACTCATGAACTTCACGCAAAACACCATCCGTACCATTAACTTCACACTCAACCTTATCAAAAACACTAACAAAACCAATCTTTCCTTCAAAAGCTTTCTTAAAAAATATTTACTACAAGACTCATCCTTTTCCATTTTCTCCAATCTTGCCATAAAAACAATTTTCTTTCCTTTTTCATGCATACACTTTTTAATTATCTTTCTTGCTTCAGAAATTTCCTCATGCACATCAATACCACAATTTCTCAATTCATACAAATACAACAACCTCAGATACCATTTATCAAACAGCTCCCTTTCCATTCTAGCTTTCTCACAGCCTTTTTTTAATAAAAAACCTCTTTATTTCCACCTTCAACCATTACAAACCACATAAGCACATTACTAAAATCACATTTTCTTTCATGCCCCCTTTCATACATCCAAACAAACTGAAGCTTAATCTTCTCATCTTCTAACAAATCCACATTCAGTTTCCAAACACCCTTACCATACTTGATCTTCAAATCACAATTCACCTTACACATCAAAAGGGCATGATCCGTAAAGGGCATCCGCTTTAAAGAAAAATCATCAACACATAAAAATTTAGATAAAAACAAAAATAAATTCGAGATTTTATCCCACCACTATCACTAAAGAAAGTAAAACCCTCCCCTGAAATAGAAACAGACCCGAAGGCATCCTTCAAACCGAAAGATTTAAGCAAATCAAGTAAAAACTTCCTTGAGCTATCCACCCTACAATCACTCCCACCCTCTCTGTTCCCATTCTTAATAATACAATTAAAATCCCCAACCAAAAAAGTTGGCTCTCGACCTGGCAGAAAAAACTTTAAAGTTTCAAAATTAAGCAAACGTTCTACCCTATTTGGAGAAGCATATACATTAAACAAACGAAAAACAGTCCCACAAAAACTAAAACTAACCAAAAGTACCCGACCTGGGACAATATGAACTACATTAAGGATAGAAAAACTAAACCCCTTAAACAAAACTCCCACCCACCCCATTCCTATCAGAAGAACAAGACCATACTTTAGGACCATATTCCCAGTCAGCACATTTAGGATGTTCAGAGAGACCACATTCCTGCAAACAAAAAATATTAGCAGAACATACAGATAATAATTTAAAAATTGCAGCTCTCCTTGCTATAGTTGTTATACACCTGACATTAAGGGAAGAAATGGTCAGAAACATCACAAAAATAAATTAAAGAAAAACAAAAAAAGAAATAACATCAGGACTTCTTCTTTCCTTTCTTTTTCTTAGGACTCAAAGGAGATCCTTTAAATCTGCCTCTGTGACATTCCGATCTCCTAGGCTCCCCTTGCCAGCCTCATAACCAGTAACTTCAGCAAGTTGGTTCACATCTCTTTTATCTAGATAACCAACAGAAGAGGCATCAGAAAAGTCACCTATACACTGGCTTGAGTCAGAAGGAACGTCTTTAGTAGAGACAGAAGGAAACTCTGAAATTAAAGAGTCAGCATCACTTGTAGTATCTAGATCTGCACCCTTAACTACTGGAAGATCCAAATTAGGACTCTCCCATCCATCAGAATCCGCATCTTTTTTTTGCTTGGAGGCAGATTTTTTCCCTTCAGTGTCCATATCCTCCTCAGAACTAGAGGACACAACAGCAGACCAATCAATGTTCTCCCCTTCACCAAGAACAGCATCAGGAGCAGGATCACAAGATGACTCAGTGAAGGAAAAATTCTCTGTCCCAGGAACAGCAATAGTATCATCCACAGAATTGGGCAACAGGGCTTCAAGAACATCTGAAGCAGCTATCACATTAGATGTAGCAAGATCCACCTCCTGAAGATTAGATTGGGCTTCCTCCACCTTCTCAGCCACAGGAACCACCACAGGAGCATCAGACACCTCTCCGACAGGGACCCCAACTGCAGATTTTTTACACAAAAGAGGTAATATAGAGTTCAATGCCTCATCAGAGACCTCCTCCTCATTCACAGATGGCTCAACTGCAACTGAAGATGTTTTTTTTGCAACATCAGCATAGGAAGGCTTCACTCTATCAAGCCCCTGCAACATCATCAAAGGACCCATCCTGCACAGATGACTTGAAGAACCACACAGGTCACAGGTCCGGCGTTTACTACAATGGGCAACAAGATGATCCTCCTCACCGCAATTTCGACATCTGGCACCTGGGCAATTTTCAGCAATGTGACCAAACAGGTTGCAACTACGGCAAAAAAGAGGCATGTCATCATAGTATAGGAAACCTCTATTTCCACAAATGGCGAAAGTCTGTGGAGGGTGTTTCTTTCCACCAATACCTAATTCATCTGGCACAAACAGCACCCAGAACCTGCGCTTTCCATTGAAAGTCCCAAACTGATTCTTCAGCTTGCTACCTCCTTGAACATCATCAAAGTAGCGACAAAGAAACAGACGAATTTCCACATCAGTGACCCAAGGATTGTACATATGTACTGTCACCGGGATTCTTCTCTCCCTCTGCACACAGGCAACAATTTTCATGCCAACCAACTCTGGAGCAGCAGCCATATCAATAGTCCGTTGATAGCAGGTCTGTAAATAATGCTCATCGGTGAAAGCCACATCAAAAAGGGAATGACTGAACACAATGCAAACTTGCTCTTGGCATCTCCAAAACCACCTGCTGGACATGAGCCAAACCAATCTTCTCTCGAAAGTCCTCAGAAATCAACACCCAAAGTGTATGGGGAACATTTGGCACATTGGTAGCCATATTTGCCCTTTTGCCTCTTTAGGCTGGATTTCAGAGCGTTCCCCCAAAACAGCATGTGGCTGAAGTCCAGGGACGATGCCACAAGGCCAAGGGGATGGCCCTACTACCCAGTTGCTCTACGCCTAAGGAGTAGCCACCCCCCAATAGCAGCAGGAGCCCAAACCCCAAAGGGAAAGGACCCCAGGCCGAAGGAGCAGGTCTCCAGGCAGCAAATCTTTCAACCAAGACCAAGCACAGAAAACTGCACTTGATCCAAGCCAAAGGCCCGAGAAGCAACCTCAGCTGATCATTTTGGCCTATTGTGGGCCTCGTCAGTGAGGTGCAGCCATATCCCTCTAGGCACACCGAGCAACGGGTCCACGTCTGGATTCCCGCATCACACTTAGGGAGACTTCCCCAAATGTCATAATTTGCATAAATAAAAAGAGAGAAGCACTCAACCTGGGAAAGAACAATAGCATAATAGCTTGTTCTATGGCTAGTTACCACCCTAGAAGCAGCCTCTTTTTGCTCAATATGTGCCTTTCACAGAGAAGAACTTTCCTGTAGCATATCAGTCTGATCCTGACTTAACCGTGAAATCCAGCCCCGAAATACCAGGCAATCCCTCTCTGAACGAGAGAAACAGCAAAACCCCAGACGTATGTTTCGGCCTATTGTGGGCCTCGTCAGTGAGGTGCAGCCATATCCCTCTAGGCACACTGAGCAGACGTCCCTGTGGCTATGGCGATCCAAGATGGATCAGTTGGGAAAAGGGAGGCAGATTAAGTTGCAGGCAATTGGGGGTCCATGTTGCCCAGTAAAAGTGGTGGAGAGTATATGAAGGTGAGGTCAAAGACATTGGGCCCATTTTTAATTCATGCGGATGGGTCTTCATTGTCAAGATATCAGTTTTTGGCAGTGTTGAGGAGAACTTTGGGGAGTCTGGGGTTTCCTGCGTCTGAGTTTGGGACACATTTGTTTAGAATTGTGGCAGCCACAGAGGCTCATTCATTGGGGTTGGAAGAGAAGGGATTAAAGGGACACTGTAGTCAGAAATGATATGCAAATAAAATCGTAGTATAGTTTTAAAACTCCTATTTTCTAATGTACTTCAATTATTAAATATGTACCCTTTTGCCAATAATTTACTTTGAAATATTAATTGTTTCCCAACCTACTTGTATGTCAGCCGTTACGGATTCCCAATCCGTGCTGACAACTGCAGTTGTAAGATAGCGTTTTTCTGAACTAATGCGCATGCGTGAGTTACCGCAGTGTCACAGGAAACGTCACCATCTGCAGTAGAATAAGGCAAGTAGAATCTATCAGCAGCAGTCGAGTGAGCTGCGCACATCACGTAAATACATAGCTTATGATCGCTTCCAGAATCGCCCTAGAGTAAACTATACTTAAAATGAAAACTAGCAGGTACGCTCAGCACTTTTCCGGCACAGCGTACCTGGTTTTCAATCCGCCGCCCTGGAGGCAGTGGATCCCATAGGAATCAATGGGAGTCTGACCATAGCGAAAGTTCAGGTTCGCTGCTGCCAGACATCCCATTGATTCCTATGGGAAATGTCTACACCTAACACCCTAACATGTACCCCGAGTCTAAACACCCCTAATCTGCCCCCCCTACACCGCCGCAACTAAATAAATGTATTACCCCCTAAACCGCCGCTCCCGGGGCCCACCGCCACTATAATAAATATGTTAACCCCTAAACCGCCGCTCCCGGTCCCTGCCGCAACTATAATATATGTATTAACCCCTAAACCGCCGCTCCCAGACCCCGCCGCCACCTACATTATACCTAGTAACCCCTATCCTGCCTCCCCTATACCGCCGCTCCCGGAGCCCACCGCAAGCTACATTATACATATTAACCCCTAATCTGTCCCCCCCTACACCGCCGCCACTGTAATAAAATGATTAACCCCTAAACCTAAGTCTAACACTAACCCTAACACCCCCCTAACTTAAATATTAATTAAATACATCTAAATAAATTTAACTCTTATTAACTAAATGAATCCTATTTAAAACTAAATACTTACCTTTAAAATAAACCCTAATATAGCTACAATATAAATAATAAATAGTTATTAACTATTTAATAGCTACCTAGTTAAAATGAAGAGAAATTTACCTGTAAAATAAAAACTAACCTAAGTTACAATTACACCTAACACTACACTATACTTTAATAAATGAATCCTATTTAAAACTAAATACTTAACTGTAAAATAAACCCTAAGATAGCTACAATGTAATTAATAATTACATTGTAGCTATTTTAGGATTTATATTTATTTTACAGGTAACTTTGTATTTATTTTAGCTAGTTAGAATAGTTATTAAATAGTTATTAACTATTTAATAACTACCTAGCTTAAAGAAATACAAAATTACCTGTAAAATAAATCCTAACCTAAGTTACAATTAAACCTAACACTACACTATCATTAAATTAATTACCTACAAATAACTACAATTAAATTCAATTAAATAAACTAACTAAAGTACAAAAAATAAAAAAATCTAAGTTACAAAAAATAAAAAATAAGTTACAAACATTTAACAAATATTACAACAATTTTAAGCTACTTACACCTAATCTAAGCCACTTAATAAAATAACGAAGCCCCCCAAAATAAAAAAAAATGCCCTACCCTATTCTAAATTAAAAAGTTCAAAGCTCTTTTACCTTACCAGCCCTTAAAAGGGCCTTTTGCGGGGCCTGCCCCAAAGAAAACAGCTCTTTTGCCTGTAAAAGAAAAATACAACCCCCCCAACACTACAACCCACCACCCACATACCCCTAATCTAACCCAAACCCCCCTTAAATAAACCTAACACTACCCCCCTGAAGATCATCCTACCTTAAGTCGTGTTCAGCCAGCCGACCACCGATGGACCCGAAGAGGAGATCCGGAGCGGCAGAAGTCATCCATGGTTCAGCCAATCGGATTGAACTTGAATCTGATTGGCTGATTCAGTCAGCCAATCAGATTTTTCTACCTTAATTTCGATTGGCTGATAGAATCCTATCAGCCAATCAGAATTCGAGTGACGCCATCTTGGATGACGTCACTTAAAGGTACCGCCATTCGTCGTTAGTCGTCGGGAAGAAGAGGATGGATCCGCGTAGGTTCCTCTGAAGATGGCTCCGCTCCGCTCAGGATGGATGAAGATTGAAGACGCCGCCTGGATGAAGACTTCTATCGGATGGAAGATTTCTTCAGCGCCGCCTGGATGATGACTTCATCGGATGGAAGATTACTTCAGCGCCCCTTGGATGATGACTTCTGCCGCTCCGGATCTCCTCTTTGGTTCCATCGGTGGTCAGCTGGCTGAACACGACTCAAGGTAGGATGATCTTCAGGGGGGTAGTGTTAAGTTTATTTAAGGGAGGTTTGGGTTAGATTAGGGGTATGTGGGTGGTGGGTTTTAATGTTGGGGGGGGTGTATTTTTCTTTTACAGGCAAAAGAGCTGAATTCTTTGGGGCATGCCCCGCAAAAGGCCCTTTTAAGAGCTGGTAAGGTAAAATAGCTTTGAACTTTTTTAATGTAGAATAGGGTAGGGCATTTTTTTATTTTGGGGGGCTTTGTTATTTTATTAGGGGGCTTAGATTAGGTGTAAGTAGCTTAAAATTGTTGTAATATTTGTTAAATGTTTGTAACTTATTTTTTTATTTTTTGTAACTTAGCTTTTTTTATTTTTTGTACTTTAGTTAGTTTATTTAATTGAATTTAATTGTAGTTATTTGTAGGTAATTAATTTAATTACTTTAATGATAGTGTAGTGTTAGGTTTAATTGTAACTTTATTTTACAGGTAATTTTGTATTTCTTTTAGCTAGGTAGTTATTAAATAGTTAATAACTATTTAATAACTATTCTAACTAGCTAAAATAAATACAAAGTTACCTGTAAAATAAATATAAATCCTAAAATAGCTACAATGTAATTATTAATTACATTGTAGCTATCTTAGGCCTAGATTTAGAGTTTGGCGTTAGCCGTGAAAACCAGCGTTAGAGGCTCCTAACGCTGGTTTTAGGCTACCGCCGGTATTTGGAGTCACTCAAAATAGGGTCTAACGCTCACTTTTCAGCCGCGACTTTTCCATACCGCAGATCCCCTTACGTAAATTGCGTATCCTATCTTTTCAATGGGATTTTTCTAACTCCGGTATTTAGAGTCGTTTCTGAAGTGAGCGTTAGACATCTAACGACAAAACTCCAGCCGCAGGAAAAAAGTCAGTAGTTAAGAGCTTTCTGGCTAACGCTGGTTTATAAAGCTCTTAACTACTGTGCTCTAAAGTACACTAACACCCATAAACTACCTATGTACCCCTAAACCGAGGTCCCCCCACATCGCCGACACTCGAAAAAAATTTTTTAACCCCTAATCTGCCGACCGCCACCTACGTTATACTTATGTACCCCTAATCTGCTGCCCCTAACACCGCCGACCCCTATATTATATTTATTAACCCCTAATCTGCCCCCTCAACGTCGCCTCCACCTGCCTACACTTATTAACCCCTAATCTGCCGACCGCAAAGCGCCGCCACCTACGTTATCCTTATATACCCCTAATCTGCTGCCCCTAACACCGCCGAACCCTATATTATATTTATTAACCCCTAATCTGCCCCCCTCAACGTCGCCTCCACCTGCCTACACTTATTAACCCCTAATCTGCCGACCGCAAAGCGCCGCCACCTACGTTATCCTTATGTACCCCTAATCTGCTGCCCCTAACACCGCCGACCCCTATATTATATTTATTAACCCCTAATCTGCCCCCCCTCAACGTCGCCTCCACCTACACTTATTAACCCCTAATCTGCCGAGCGGACCTGAGCGCTACTATAATAAAGTTATTAACCCCTAATCCGCCTCACTAACCCTATCATAAATAGTATTAACCCCTAATCTGCCCTCCCTAACATCGCCGACACCTAACTTCAATTATTAACCCCTAATCTGCCGACCGAATCTCGCCGCTATTCTAATAAATGTATTAACCCCTAAAGCTAAGTCTAACCCTAATACTAACACCCCCCTAAGTTAAATATAATTTAAATCTAACGAAATTAATTAACTCTTATTAAATAAATTATTCCTATTTAAAGCTAAATACTTACCTGTAAAATAAATCCTAATATAGCTACAATATAAATTATAATTATATTATAGCTATTTTAGGATTTATATTTATTTTACAGGTAACTTTGTATTTATTTTAACCAGGTACAATAGCTATTAAATAGTTAAGAACTATTTAATAGCTAAAATAGTTAAAATAATTACAAATTTACCTGTAAAAGAAATCCTAACCTAAGTTACAAATAAACCTAACACTAGACTATCAATAAATTAATTAAATAAACTACCTACAATTACCTACAATTAACCTAACACTACACTATCAATAAATTAATTAAATACAATTGCTACAAATAAATACAATTAAATAAACTAGCTAAAGTACAAAAAATAAAAATGAACTAAGTTACAAAAAATAAAAAAATATTTACAAACATAAGAAAAATATTACAACAATTTTAAACTAATTACACCTACTCTAAGCCCCCTAATAAAATAACAAAGCCCCCCAAAATAAAAAAATGCCCTACCCTATTCTAAATTACTAAAGTTCAAAGCTCTTTTACCTTACCAGCCCTGAACAGGGCCCTTTGCGGGGCATGCCCCAAGAAATACAGCTCTTTTGCCTGTAAAAAAAAACATACAATACCCAAGCCCCCCAACATTACAACCCACCACCCACATACCCCTAATCTAACCCAAACCCCCCTTAAATAAACCTAACACTAAGCCCCTGAAGATCATCCTACCTTGTCTTCACCATACCAGGTTCACCGATCAGTCCAGAAGAGCTCCTCCGATGTCCTGATCCAAGCCCAAGCGGGGGGCTGAAGAGGTCCATGATCCGGCTGAAGTCTTCATCCAAGCGGGGCAGAAGAGTTCTTCCATCCGATTGAAGTCTTCATCCAAGCGGCATCCATCCGGAGCGAAGCGGCAGCATCCTGAAGACCTCCACCGCGGAACATCCATCCTGGCCGACGACTGAACGACGAATGACGGTTCCTTTAAATGACGTCATCCAAGATGGCGTCCCTCGAATTCCGATTGGCTGATAGGATTCTATCAGCCAATCGGAATTAAGGTAGGAATATTCTGATTGGCTGATGGAATCAGCCAATCAGAATCAAGTTCAATCCGATTGGCTGATCCGATCAGCCAATCAGATTGAGCTCGCATTCTATTGGCTGTTCCGATCAGCCAATAGAATGCAAGCTCAATCTGATTGGCTGATTGAATCAGCCAATCGGATTGAACTTGATTCTGATTGGCTGATTCCATCAGCCAATCAGAATATTCCTACCTTAATTCCGATTGGCTGATAGAATCCTATCAGCCAATCGGAATTCGAGGGACGCCATCTTGGATGACGTCATTTAAAGGAACCGTCATTCGTCGTTCAGTCGTCGGCCAGGATGGATGTTCCGCGGTGGAGGTCTTCAGGATGCTGCCGCTTCGCTCCGGATGGATGCCGCTTGGATGAAGACTTCAATCGGATGGAAGAACTCTTCTGCCCCGCTTGGATGAAGACTTCAGCCAGATCATGGACCTCTTCAGCCCCCCGCTTGGGCTTGGATCAGGACATCGGAGGAGCTCTTCTGGACCGATCGGTGAACCTGGTATGGTGAAGACAAGGTAGGATGATCTTCAGGGGCTTAGTGTTAGGTTTATTTAAGGGGGGTTTGGGTTAGATTAGGGGTATGTGGGTGGTGGGTTGTAATGTTGGGGGGCTTGGGTATTGTATGTTTTTTTTTACAGGCAAAAGAGCTGTATTTCTTGGGGCATGCCCCGCAAAGGGCCCTGTTCAGGGCTGGTAAGGTAAAAGAGCTTTGAACTTTAGTAATTTAGAATAGGGTAGGGCATTTTTTTTATTTTGGGGGGCTTTGTTATTTTATTAGGGGGCTTAGAGTAGGTGTAATTAGTTTAAAATTGTTGTAATATTTTTCTTATGTTTGTAAATATTTTTTTATTTTTTGTAACTTAGTTCTTTTTTATTTTTTGTACTTTAGCTAGTTTATTTAATTGTATTTATTTGTAGCAATTGTATTTAATTAATTTATTGATAGTGTAGTGTTAGGTTAATTGTAGGTAATTGTAGGTAGTTTATTTAATTAATTTATTGATAGTCTAGTGTTAGGTTTATTTGTAACTTAGGTTAGGATTTCTTTTACAGGTAAATTTGTAATTATTTTAACTATTTTAGCTATTAAATAGTTCTTAACTATTTAATAGCTATTGTACCTGGTTAAAATAAATACAAAGTTACCTGTAAAATAAATATAAATCCTAAAATAGCTATAATATAATTATAATTTATATTGTAGCTATATTAGGATTTATTTTACAGGTAAGTATTTAGCTTTAAATAGGAATAATTTATTTAATAAGAGTTAATTAATTTCGTTAGATTTAAATTATATTTAACTTAGGGGGGTGTTAGTATTAGGGTTAGACTTAGCTTTAGGGGTTAATACATTTATTAGAATAGCGGCGAGATTCGGTCGGCAGATTAGGGGTTAATAATTGAAGTTAGGTGTCGGCGATGTTAGGGAGGGCAGATTAGGGGTTAATACTATTTATGATAGGGTTAGTGAGGCGGATTAGGGGTTAATAACTTTATTATAGTAGCGCTCAGGTCCGCTCGGCAGATTAGGGGTTAATAAGTGTAGGCAGGTGGAGGCGACGTTGTGGGGGGCAGATTAGGGGTTAATAAATATAATATAGGGGTCGGCGATGTTAGGGAACCAGATTAGGGGTACATAGGGATAATGTAAGTAGCGGCGGTTTACGGAGCGGCAGATTAGGGGTTAAAAATAATATGCAGGGGTCAGCGATAGCGGGGGCGGCAGATTAGGGGTTAATAAGTGTAAGGTTAGGGGTGTTTAGACTCGGGGTACATGTTAGAGTGTTAAGTGCAGACGTCGGAAGGGTTACCGCATAGCAAACAATGGGGCTGCGTTAGGAGCTGAACGCGGCTTTTTTGCAGGTGTTTGGTTTTTTTTCAGCTCAAACAGCCCCATTGTTTCCTATGGGGGAATCGTGCACGAGCACGTTTTTGAGGCTGGCCGCGTCCGTAAGCAACTCTGGTATCGAGAGTTGAAGCTGCGTTAAAAATGCTCTACGCTCCTTTTTTGGAGCCTAACGCAGCCTTTATGTGGACTCTCGATACCAGAGTTATTTTTATGGTGCGGCCAGAAAAAAGCCGGCGTTAGTTTTTCGGGTCGTTACCGACAAAACTCCAAATCTAGGCCTTAGGGTTTATTTTACAGTTAAGTATTTAGTTTTAAATAGGATTCATTTATTAAAGTATAGTGTAGTGTTAGGTGTAATTGTAACTTAGGTTAGGATTTATTTTACAGGTAAATTTCTCTTTATTTTAACTAGGTAGCTATTAAATAGTTAATAACTATTTAATAGCTATTGTACCTAGTTAAAATATATTGAAATTTGCCTGTAAAATAAAAATAAATCCTAAGATAGCTACGATATAATTATTATTTATATTGTAGCTATATTAGGGTTTATTTTAAAGGTAAGTATTTAGTTTTAAATAGGATTCATTTAGTTAATAAGAGTTAAATTTATTTAGATTTATTTAATTAATATTTAAGTTAGGGGGGTGTTAGGGTTAGTGTTAGACTTAGGTTTAGGGGTTAATAATTTTATTAGAGTTGCGGCGGTGTAGGGGGGGCAGGATAGGGGTTAATAAATTTATTATAGGTGGCGACGGTGTAGGGGGGGCAGATTAGGGGTTACTAATTTTAAGATAGGTTGCGGCGGGGTCCGGGAGCGGCGGTTTAGGGGTTAAACTATTTATTTAGTTGCGACGGGGTCCGGGATCGGCAGGATAGGGGTTAATAAATTTATTATAGGTGGCGGCGGTATAGGGGGGGCAAGATAGAGGTTACTAGGTATAATGTAGGTGGCGGTGGGCTCCGGGAGCAGCTGTTTAAGGGTTAATACATTTATAAGAGTTGCGGCTGGGTCTAGGAGTGGCGGTTTAGGGGTTAGTAACTTTATTTAGTTGCGGGGGGCTCCGGGGGCGCCGGTATAGGGGGTAGAACAGTGTAGTTTAGTGTGAGTGCTTAGTGACAGCTTATTAATAAAGCTGTCAAAAAGCCGAAGAGCAGCGAGATCGGATGAGTGATAACTATCACAGTCCGTGGCTCATCGCCCCGTACTTGGTGCGCAGCTTTTTGACAGCTTTTTTGATAACTTTGGCGAACGTATTCAGGTCCGCGGCGGCGATGGTAGGCGAGCTTAGGCGGGCGTATTGAACCGGCGAAGGCAGGTAAAGTAGACGGCTTGATAAGTACCCCTCATAATATAAAGTACTATTCTTACATTTATTAAGATATAATAAAAATAAATAAATGCAGAAACTAAACTCTTGATAACATATAAACTGAACAAAAAGTTACTGCTTTAGTTCTTTTTAATTGTAAACAGCCGTACAATATTTAGCTAGATATAAGACGTGTCAATTTTATCTAATACGTAGAAAGTCTGGATAACCGATTCAATAGATTTTCCCTCCAATGCGCAAGCGTAAAACTAACAGAGATGTGGGTAACTTCGGCTTCTACAATTACAAATGCGCATGCACGATTTAGCTGAATTGATGTGCAGGCTTATTAGGAAGGGTTATGCTGGTAATGATATGCATAGGAGCGAAATGTTATTGGTCAATCATTTCATATACACACTATGCCGAAAACGATGGGCTGGGAAAGGTGACGTCATGGCCGGGTAATATTTTGTTAAAATATAAGGTTTGTAAGCTTCGTTTTATACAAAATATAGGTTAGTAGCTTTTAATAGATGATAATTATACAAAATATGGGACTATTGAGTAACGAAAAAAGCAAAAACAAGTAATCCTTTAAGAAGATTGGGAGGTGGGTTTCACAGGTATGTGTCGTACATCAGGCCATCATTATGTTAGTGTTTTTTCTCTTCTTTTTTAAGTCCAGTGCATTGTTGGTTAATAGGACATTCGTATTTGTATTGGGCTAGGAAGGCAGCAGCAGTGAAGATGGATGGGGTGCAGATGGGTTTTCTTCAGTCAGAGGTCAGCCTACTCTGGTTCGGAGTCAGAGGCATGAGGTGGGATCAAGTGGTATTTAAGGTAGTAGACTATGCCCGCTTGTTCCATCCTCCGGATATTTTGTTGATTCATGCGGGGTCAATGACCTGGGGTACATGTCACAGAAGGATCTGGTGGATGGCATAAAGCGGGATATTAGAAGGTTAAGAGAATTGTTTCCTGGGGTAGTGGTAATTTGGTCAGAAATTGAGGCTAGGATTACTTGGAGGGCAGTATGGAATGTTACCAAATTGGAGGTCTCACGTAAGAAAGTGAATAGGATGGTGAGCAGTTTTGTGAGGAATATGGGCGGGGTGACCATTCGGCACGTAGAATTCGAAGGGGAATCGGGACAATGTTTCTTTTTAAAGGATGGGGTTCACTTAAATGAGGTAGGCTTGCATCTATTCAATTTTAATTTGAAGGAAGGGGTTATAAGGCCTTAGAGGTGTATGGCGGGGCTCAGCTTTGAGCCTTGCCTGTGGCGCGGTGCTTGCCTGGTTTATTACAGTATGTTTGGGTACCTCCGTGTTGATCAGGAGAGGTGGAAATGGGGATTGGATTTCCAGTTTGAAATGTGGGGACTGCTTTAGGGCAAGCACTGATGGGGGATTTAATTGGAATTGGTTATTTACTTGGATGTTTATATTTATTGTTAAAATAAAGCTTCGGCCTTTATAACCCATACTTACTTGGTGTGATGTGTCTTATTTGGTAGCGTATTACCTAGTAGAGGGCCCAAGACTGTTCCCTCTCATTCATAGAAGCACCAGCAGACAGCTTTACTCACTTCCAAGTTCCTCATTCCGTTTTTTTCTTTAAGCTGCTAAAGACTGTTCCCTCTCATTCATAGAAGCACCAGCAGCCAGCTTTACTAACAAGTTCCTCATTCCGTTTTTTTCTTTAAGCTGCTAAAGACTGTTACCTCATTGAATGAGAGGGAACAGTCTTTAGCAGCTTAAAGAAAAAAACGGAATGAGGAACTTGTTAGTAAAGCTGTCTGCTGGTGCTTGTATGAATGAGAGGGAACAGTCTTTAGCAGCTTAAAGAAAAAAACGGAATGAGGAACTTGTTAGTAAAGCTGTCTGCTGGTGCTTGTATGAATGAGACTCATTCATAAAAGGACCAGCAGCCAGCTTTACTCACTTCCAAGTTCCTCTCCTGTCTCCTCGATATCTTAAGTAAAGTTCCTAGCAGCCACAGCCACACACAGTGAGTGACAGTCATTTCCACCCACTGCTCCCTGCTAATTTAAAGAATTATTAACCGGATCGGTCCTCAGGCATGTAATCATCTGATTCAGAATCAGATGATCACATGATGAGTACCGGTCTGTTAATAATTCTAAGCTCCTTGCTGCAGTTGGCCTGCCATGATTGAGGAATAATGAATGTTCAGTAAGTTTCAGTCTCACTGTGGGAATCCATTTTTGAGTTAGTGCGCAGGAAACTGTTTTAATAGCGCTGCGTCACGTCAGTCATCACAACTGACTGAGTGCAATCATGCATATTGATGAAAAGGGCTGTGAATTTGTGAAGAGAAATAGCAGTGGATGGAAGAATAAAATGTCACAAACACTAAGTTAGCACTTACTCTGTCTGACTTGTCTGACCGTCACCTACCTCTGGCTACTAGTACGCTCCTCCTGAGGCTGTCTCACTCACAAACGGGTCACGCCGTCGATTAGTATAGTGCACTCTGCACTGAGCACTCACTGCTGCTGAAGCACTTCTCTTCTTCTCTGTCTGACAGCCGCACACACGTGACAACACCTGACCACCTGACCTGGGAGACGCAACAATTTCCCGCACGGCAACTCAGCCCAGAGACTCAGACATGCTCATGTCTGATTGGCTGAGGGGCGGGCAGGCAGGACTGAAGGCTCCCGAGGCTTGAAGAGTCAAGCCTCCGGTGGGAGCAGTTATGGGCCGCAAGAGAGACTGCTGCATTAGCTCTGATTCCCCACTGGGTGGCAGTCTCTAAAGCGGCCCATAACACAACACAGTATTACATTCATATTGCGCAATCGAAGGATAGCTGGCCTCTACCTTCTTGCGCATATTAAAATACCCTCTTTTAACTGCAAACTCCAAAAATATCATTTGTATGTTCCTTTAACTCATATTCTATGCAAAACCCTCTGAAAAATAGCTTTTAGACCAGAGATTAATCTGATCTGAGGTCTGAGGTCAGATGTGAGTAAAGGGCTCAGAAATGGCTTACAGACCCATTTAGATCTGATCTTAGGTTAGGTGGATATGGAAATTTTTACAAAAATGCAAAAATAATACTTTTAGGTCATAGGTTTAATTTCCTTTATTTAGTAAATTTTGTTAGTTTAAAATCAAATTTTCTTGCTGCAAGTGTCTCAAATACAGAAAAAATAATGAAGAAAAAGCGGACAGAAATGGAGCACTCACAAAAATGGCATAAGTGGCTACTCAGTGTGGGCAAATGTAATTAAAACTTAACATTTATTAACTAATCATAGGATTAAAAACTACTGCTGTACCTCCAACTCAGCTCCTCAGTCAGATAATTTCTCAGAGACACTCAGAAGGGAGCCCCTACTACCTTGGAACTACTTTGTAATAGCCCCCATCGCTCCAAACACACTATTTCCAGACTATACTTGACTATTCAATCTGGTCCACTTAAGACCAAATCCTCGGTTATGACAGCCTGGGAAAGGGACTTGAATATGACTAAAGACCTAGTGGACTGGGAACACCTATTTCAGACCGCTGATAGAGGCCTTTTGAGTGCAGACTTAAAAGAAAACGTTATGAAAACACTTTTCCGATGGTACCTGACACCGGTTAAGACCGCACATATGTCCACACAATGCAGCAAACTATGCTATCGAGGGTGCGGGGAGGTAGGCACATATCGCCATATGTGGTGGGACTGCGCTGGGGTCAATGCGATCTGGATGAGATTGGCTTCTTTCATGGGTCGTCTGATAGGTAAGGAGATCAATTTCACTATACAACAAGCTCTCTTACACGATCACAACACCTTATATAACAAACACTTAAATACCTTTTTCAATATTCTATGTACGGTCACCAGAACATGTATTGCTAAATATTGGAAGACAGGGGTCCCTACCTGGTCTGAAATAATTAATAAGATACAATACACATACAATATGTACGAATTGGCATCTGGGATCCTAGACAACAAGGACAAATTTTATCAGATCTGGTTTTATTGGATAAATGGGGATGCTTCAGACCGGGATCTACCCAATAGGAGTACCATACCTTGATCAACATGCATTACACACTTAGATTCAAAAGCACTACCATGATAAGCTTATCCAGCTGTTGCTGGATATGTTGTCACCTTTACCCATGTTATATTCCCCCCCCCCTTTTTTTCAATATAAATTTATGGTATAACTTACCTTCCTTGTCTTACGTTGCTCAAGGGGATAAGTTTCTCTTTTATGTCTCTTAGAGGGAGGTCTAGGACACCATATATGTTATGTTTTACATCATGATTGCAGAGAACTGAGATCTAATTTTTGAATATTTGAGTTATACAAGTTCGAAACTCTATTTGTTATGACAATGTGTTTTATTTTCAATTTGTTTGAAAACGTAATTGGCAAATTTTGATGTAAATGTACTTCATAAATCTTTGCAAAACTTTAATAAAAAAATATTTAAACATAAAAACTACTGCTGTAGTAGTAAGTAAGACTTAGATTAAAAGGAAAACACACAAATAGAGAAGGCTGTCTAATCCACAAAATGCACCATAAGCACAGTTTTTGCGAAACCAGTATAAGTAAATAAAACAAGCTTGGGCAGAGATATACCAAACACGGTTCACGGATTGCACAAAAATCTATCTGCAAAAAGAGGATTAACCTCTAAACAATTATGCTATCTAGTGCAATACTGGACCGGTATAAGTCTGTCCAAGTCAGTTAACCATAATAAAGTACAACGTTTATAAAGGTGACAACAACATGTATATACTAGTGGATAGCACAGCTATAATGGTGCCTGATGCGCATTTCGCCTGACTAGTCAGCTTGGGCAGAGCTATACCAAACACGGTTCACGGACTAGTCAGGCGAAATGCGCATCAGGCGCCATTATAGCTGTGCTAGATTTTTGTGCAATCCGTGAACCGTGTATAGTATATCTCTGCCCAAGCTTGTTTTATTTACTTATACTGGTTTCGCAATAACTGTGCTTATGGTGCATTTTGTGGATTAGACAGCCTTCTCTATTTGTGTGTTTTCCTTTTAATCTAAGTCTTACTTACTACTACAGCAGTAGTTTTTAATCCTATGATTAGTTAATAAATGTTAAGTTTTAATTACATTTGCCCACACTGAGTAGCCACTTATGCCATTTTTGTGAGTGCTCCATTTCTGTCCGCTTTTTCTTCATTATTTTTTCTGTGTTTATTGGACAGCGAGCATCCCCCCATACATCCAATACAGTGTATTACTATTTGGACTCATCTCCTCAGCAAGTGCTGGAGTTTATAATTTCATTTGTTGTAATTGATATAGACATACAATAGATAAGGGGTTTAATATAGAAATATCTTTATTTCATTGTCCCATTTCTTCAATTTAACTAAGTGTTTCAAATATAATTTAGAGACTAAGAGGCCCATTTATTAAGCTCCGTATGGAGCTTGAGGGCCCGTGTTTCTGGCGAGTCTTCATACTCGCCAGAAACAGCGGTTATGAAGCAGCGGTCTAAAAACCGCTGCTCCATAACCCTATCCACCTGCTCTGAGCAGGCGGACAGAGATCGCCACAATTCAACCCGATCAAGTACGATCGGGTTGATTGACACCCCCCTGCTGGCAGCTGATTGGCCGCGAGTTTGCAGAGGGCGGCGTTGCACCAGCAGCTCACACCGACACCTGTCGGATCAGGTCCAACAGACATTTGATAAATAGGCCTCTTTGGGCCAGATTACAAGTGGAGCGCTAATTAACGCTCAAGCGTTAATTTTGCTAAAAGTAAGCTTTTTGCACTCTTTGGGTTTCACTCATATTACTAGTTGAAAGTAAACTGTTTAATTCGAGCACTAACCCAACAAGCCCAAAAAGCAGAAGTTAAAATATTGCGTGCACATTCACTTATTCCCTCATAGAATTACAATGGAGAGAAAAAAAGTGGGGGAAAAAAATAACAACCAACTCTCGTGCAAAACTGATAGCATATTCTCATGTGTGCAAACCTGAAATGAAAATATAAATATTTAACATTCCAGTGTTCTTCACATTACAGAATATGCTCTATTTATTCATAAATATTTATACATATAGCTGATTTTTTTTGGTACAGTATAAAATACACATATATATATATGTGTGTGTATACATATGTATTTATGTGTTTATATGTGTATATATGTCTGCAAATACATATATACATATATAAATACATATATACACACATATATATATATATAAATGCACATATACACACAGAAATACACATATATACATATCAATACACATATACACACATAAATACATACACATATAAACACACACACATATATATATATATATATATATATATATATACTGTATATATATATATATATATATATATATATATATACATACACATACATACATACATACATATACAGTACATCTTTAGACATGTATATGTATCTATCTCAATAAAGCCCTTTTCAACGACAAGGAAGTAGGTTTCTTTTCAAGTTGTTTCTTATTCGTGAAATTCTGTTTCTTATTCATGGAAGCTGGTTTCTTATTCAATTTTTTTGTCAGACTGCTTTAAATTTACTTAAAAATAAAAATATTGGTTTCATTTAAATAATAATATGATTCATATAATGTAGTTACACAGAAGTGGAATCCCTTTAAACAACAATTGGATATACAAACTGGAACTAAAGGGCATACGTTGGCACCAATACAAATATTAACATTTTTGAATAAGTAACTGATATTTTCAAAGAGTTAATGATCATTGGGCCACTGATTTTACTGATAATATATGTAAGGTAAATCCCCCTCCATAACATGCAATTGTTTTTAGCCTGGCCCAATGGTGTTTTGGTTGGGCTTAGAGATTGATGCCAACCCTGGCATAGGTGCTGTAATTACCATTTTTGAATAAGTAACAGCTATTTTTCAAAGGGTTAATAATCATTGGGCCACTAATTTCACTATGAATATATGTAGGGTAGATCCCCCTCCATGACATGCAATTTTTTTTAGCCTGGCCCAATTGTGTTTTGGGCACAGAAATGTATGCCAACCCTAGCGTAGGTGGTGTTCTCATTTTTCAATAAGTAACTGATATTTTCAAAGGGTTAATAACCATTGGGCCACTGATTTCACTATGAATATATGTAAGGCAGATCCCCCTCCATGACATGCAATTGTTTTTAGCCTGGCCCAATGCTGTTTTGGGCACAGTAATTGATGCCAACCCTGGCATAGGTGCTGTAATTCTCATTTTTTAATAAGTAACATATATTTTCAAAGGGTTAATAACCATTGGGCCACTGATTTCACTCTGGGGGGTAGTTATCAAGCCGTCTACTTTTCTTGCTTCGCCGGCCCAATACGCCCGCCTAAGCTCGCCTACCTTTGCCGCCGCGGACCTGAAAAAATACGCCTAAGTTATCAAATAAAGCTGTCAAAAAGCCGCGGGGCGATGAGCAGCGGACTGTGACAGTTATCACTCATCTGATCTCGCTGCCCTTCGGCTTTTTCCCAGCTTTATTGCTAGCCTGTCACTAAGCACTCACACTAAACTGCACTGTTCTATCCCTATACCGGCGCCCCCGGAGCCTCCCGCAACTCAATAAAGTTACTAATCCCTAAACCGCCGCTCCTAGACCCCGCCGCAACTCTTATAAATGTATTAACCCCTAAACCGCCGCTCCCGGACACCGCTACCACCTACAGTATACCTAGTAACCCCTATCCTGCCCCCCCTATACCGTTGCCCTCTATAATAAAATTATTAACCCCTATCATGCTGATCCCGCACCTCTCCGCAACTAAATAAATAGTTTAACCCCTAAACCGCCGCTCCATGAACCCGCCGCAACCTATATTAAACCTATTAACCCCTATCCTGCCCCCCCTACACCGTCGCCACCTATAATAAATTTATTAACCCCTAATCTGCCCCCCCTACACCGTCGCCACCTATAATAAATTTATTAACCCCTATCCTGCCCCCCACTACGCCGCCGCCACTGTCATAAAATTATTAACCCCTAAACCTAAGTCTAACCCTAACCCTAACGCCCCCCTAACTTAAATATTAATTAAATAAATCTAAATAAATTAACTCTTATTAAGTAAATGAATCCTATTTAAAACTAAATACTTACCTTTAAAATAAACCCTAATATAGCTACAATATAAATAATAATTATATTCTAGCTATCTTAGGATTTATATTTATTTTACAGGTACCTTTCAATTTATTTTAACCATGTACAATAACTATTAAATAGTTATTAACTATTTAATAGCTTACCTAGCTAAAATAAAGAGAAATGTACCTGTGAAATAAATCCTAACCTAAGTTACAATTACACCTAACACTGCACTATACTTTAATAAATTATTCCTATTTAAAAATAAATACTTACCTGTAAAATAAACCCTAATATAGCTACAATATAAATAATAATTATATTGTAGCTATCTTAGGATTTATATTTATTTTACAGGTAACTTTGTATTTATTTTAGCTAGTTAGAATAGTTATTAAATAGTTAGTAACTATTTAATAACTACCTAGCTAAAAAAAATACAAAATTACCTGTAAAATAAATCCTAACTTAAGTTACAATTAAACCTAATACTACACTATCATTAAATTAATTAAATAAATTACCTACAAATAACTACAATTAAATACAATTACATAAACTAACTAAAGTACAAAAAATAAAAAAAGCTAAGTTACAAAAAATAAAAAAATAAGTTACAAACATGTTACAAATATTACAACAATTTTAAGCTACTTACACCTAATCTAAGCCCCCTAATAAAATAACAAACCCCCCCAAAATAAAAAAATGCCCTACCCTATTCTAAATTAAATAAATTTCAAAGCTCTTTTACCTTACCAGCCCTTAAAAGGGCCATTTGTGGGGGCATGCCCCAAAGAAAACAGCTCTTTTGCCTGTAAAAGAAAAATACAACCCCCCCCAACATTAAAACCCACCACCCACATACCCCTAATCTAACCCAAACCCCCCTTACAAAAACCTAACACTAATCCCCTGAAGATCATCCTACCTTGAGTCGTCTTCACTCAGCCGAGCCACCGATGGAACTGAAGAGGACATACGGAGCGGAAGAAGTTAATCCTCCAAGCGGCGCTGAAGAAATCTTCCATCCGATGAAGTCATCATCCAGGCGGCGCTGAAGAAAAGTCTTCGATCCGTCCGATGTCATCTTCAAAGAGGCGCTGAAGAGGTCTTCTATCCGGGCGAAGTCATCTTCCAAGCCGGGTCTTGAATCTTCCTTCCGCCGACGCGGAACCACCTTCTTCACCGACGGACTACGACGAATGACGGCTCCTTTAAGGGACGTCATCCAAGATGGCGTCCCCTCAATTCCGATTGGCTGATAGGATTCTATCAGCCAATCGGAATTAAGGTAGGAAAATCTGATTGGCTGATGGAATCAGCCAATCAGATTCAAGTTCAATCCGATTGGCTGATCCAATCAGCCAATCAGATTGAGCTCGCATTCTATTGGCTGATCTTAACAGCCAATAGAATGCAAGCTCAATCTGATTGGCTGATTCCATCAGCCAATCAGATTTTTCCTACCTTAATTCCGATTGGCTGATAGAATCCTATCAGCCAATCGGAATTGAGGGGACGCCATCTTGGATGACGTCCCTTAAAGGAGCCGTCATTCGTCGTAGTCCGTCGGTGAAGAAGGTGGTTCCGCGTCGGCGGAAGGAAGATTCAAGACCCGGCTTGGAAGATGACTTCGCCCGGATAGAAGACCTCTTCAGCGCCTCTTTGAAGATGACATCGGACGGATCGAAGACTTTTCTTCAGCGCCGCCTGGATGATGACTTCATCGGATGGAAGATTTCTTCAGCGCCGCTTGGAGGATTAACTTCTTCCGCTCCGGATGTCCTCTTCAGTTCCATCGGTGGCTCGGCTGAGTGAAGACGACTCAAGGTAGGATGATCTTCAGGGGATTAGTGTTAGGTTTTTGTAAGGGGGGTTTGGGTTAGATTAGGGGTATGTGGGTGGTGGGTTTTAATGTTGGGGGGGGTTGTATTTTTCTTTTACAGGCAAAAGAGCTGTTTTCTTTGGGGCATGCCCCCACAAATGGCCCTTTTAAGGGCTGGTAAGGTAAAAGAGCTTTGAAATTTATTTAATTTAGAATAGGGTAGGGCATTTTTTTATTTTGGGGGGGTTTGTTATTTTATTAGGGGGCTTAGATTAGGTGTAAGTAGCTTAAAATTGTTGTAATATTTGTAACATGTTTGTAACTTATTTTTTTATTTTTTGTAACTTAGCTTTTTTTATTTTTTGTACTTTAGTTAGTTTATGTAATTGTATTTAATTGTAGTTATTTGTAGGTAATTTATTTAATTAATTTAATGATAGTGTAGTATTAGGTTTAATTGTAACTTAAGTTAGGATTTATTTTACAGGTAATTTTGTATTTCTTTTAGCTATGTAGTTATTAAATAGTTAATAACTATTTAATAACTATTCTAACTAGCTAAAATAAATACAAAGTTACCTGTAAAATAAATATAAATCCTAAGATAGCTATAATATAATTATTAATTATATTTTAGCTATCTTAGGGTTTATTTTACAGGTAGGTATTTATTTTTAAATAGGAATAATTTATTAAAGTATAGTGCAGTGTTAGGTGTAATTGTAACTTAGGTTAGGATTTATTTCACAGGTACATTTCTCTTTATTTTAGCTAGGTAAGCTATTAAATAGTTAATAACTATTTAATAGTTATTGTACATGGTTAAAATAAATTGAAAGGTACCTGTAAAATAAATATAAATCCTAAGATAGCTAGAATATAATTATTATTTATATTGTAGCTATATTAGGGTTTATTTTAAAGGTAAGTATTTAGTTTAAATAGGATTCATTTACTTAATAAGAGTTAATTTATTTAGATTTATTTAATTAATATTTAAGTTAGGGGGGCGTTAGGGTTAGGGTTAGACTTAGGTTTAGGGGTTAATAATTTTATGACAGTGGCGGCGGCGTAGTGGGGGGCAGGATAGGGGTTAATAAATTTATTATAGGTGGCGACGGTGTAGGGGGGGCAGATTAGGGGTTAATAAATTTATTATAGGTGGCGACGGTGTAGGGGGGGCAGGATAGGGGTTAATACATTTAATATAGGTTGCGGCGGGTTCAGGGAGCGGCGGTTTAGGGGTTAATACATTTATTATAGTTGCGGTGGGCTCCGGGAGCGGCGGTTTAGGGGTTAATATGTATAGAGTAGCTTGCGGTGGGCTCCGGGAGCGGCGGTTTAGGGGGTAATAACTTTATTTAGTTGCGGCGGTGTAGGGGGGGACAGATTAGTGGTGTTTAGACTCGGGGTACATGTTAGGGTGTTAGGTGCAGACATCTCCCATAGAAATCAATGGGATGTCTGTCAGCAGCGAACTTGTACTTTCGCTATGGTCAGACTCCCATTGATTCCTATGGGATCCGCCGCATCCAGGGGTGGCGGATTGAAAACCAGGTACGCTGGGCCATAAAAGTGCCGAGCGTACCTGCTAGTTTTTTGATAGCTAGCAAAAGTAGTGAGAATGTGCCGCACTTGTGTGCGGAACATCTGGAGTGACGTAAGAATCGATCTGTGTCGGACTGAGTCCGGCGGATCGATGCTTACGTCACAAAATTCTACTTTTGCCGGTCTCGAGCCTTTGATAACTAAGGCGAATCAGCCTCGCCACAAATACGCTGCGGAATTCCAGCGTATTTGAGGTTGACGGCTTGATAACTAGGCCCCTATGCATATGTATAGGATAGATCCCCCTCCATGACATGCAATTGTTTTTAGCCTGACCCAATGGTGTTTTGGGCACAGCAATTGATGCCAACCCTGGCATAGGTGATGTAAGTCTCAGTTTTGAATAAGTAACAGATATTTTCAAAGGGTTACTAACCATTGGGCCACTAATTTTACTATGAATATATACAGGGTAGATCCCCCTCCATGACATGCAATTGTTTTTAGCCTGGCACAATGGTGTTTTGGGCACTGAAATTGATGCCAACCCTGGCATAGGTGATGTAAGTCTCAGTTTTGAATAAGTAACAGATATTTTCAAAGGGTTAATAACCATTGGGCCACTAATTTTACTATGAATATATACAGGGTAGATCCCCCTCCATGACATGCAATTGTTTTTAGCCTGGCCCAATGGTGTTTTGGGCACAGTAATTGATGCCAACCCTGGCATAGGTGCTGTAATTCTCATTTTTTTTAAAAGTAACTGATATTTTCAAAGGGTTAATAATCATTGGGCCACTGATTTTACTGTTAATATATACAGGGTAGATCCCCCTCCATGACAAGCAATTGTTTTTAGCCTGGCCCAATGGGGTTTTGGTCACAAAAATTGATGCCAACCCTGGCATAGGTGCTGTAATTCTAATGTTTGAATAAGTAGCAAGCATTTTCAAAGGGTCATTGGGCCACTGATTTTACCGTTAATATATGTAGGGTAGATCCCGCTCCATGACATGCAATTGTTTTTAGCCTGGGCTGGGCAATATGGGCAAAATAAATAAATAGCGATTTTCTTATAAATGACTATAACACCTTCATTTTGCATTATAAAGTTTATTTAACACTACAGAATCTTAATGTACATGTTTCTCAATGTCCAATACACTCTTGGAGCATAAAAATACAAACTACAAAATAGTTAAAATAGAATTTGCTGCCTGTGATGTGATTAAATAGTAGCCACTAGCCAATTAGTTATTAGGTCTTATGACACACAACAATGTCATGTTTTACCACCCAGGTGGTAAATCGCCATAGAACAGGCAAACAATAGTTTTGAGCCAGTTGTTCATTCCTCTGAGTGTGTTTCTCCCTGTGTGTATCTAGTCTCCCTATAGGAAAAGGGGAAACCAGACGTGGACTCCTTGCTCAGTGTGCTTAGAGGAATATGGCTACACCTCACTGACGAGGCCCAATGAAGGCTGAAACGATCATCTGGGTTTGCTGTGTTCCTTGTTCAGAGAGGAATTGCCTGGTATTTCGGCACTGGACTGACGGTAATAGGCGGAATCAGACGGATATACCACAGGAAAGTTCTTCTCTGTGAAAAGCATTACTGGATTAAAAGAAGCTGCACCCAGGTGGTAAATCGTCATAGAACAGGCTAACAATAGTATTGAGACAGTTGTTCGTTCCTGTGAGTGTGTTTCTCTGTGTGTATATATATATATATATATATATATATATATATATATATATATATATATATATATATATATATATATATATATATATATATATATATATATATATATAGTCTATATAATTAAATCTCTCTAAAAAATTGTATATATATATATATTTATATACACAGTATCTCACAAAAGTGAGTAGACCCTTTACATTTTTGTAAATATTTTATTATATCTTTTCATGTGACAACACTGAAGAAATGACACTTTGCTACAATGTAAAGTAGTGAGTGTACACGCCTGTATAACAGTGTAAATTTGCTGTCCCCTCAAAATAACTCAACACACAGCCATTAATGTCTAAACCGTTGGCAACAAAAGTGAGTACACCCCTAAGTGGAAATGTCAAAATTGGGTCCAAAGTGTCAATATTTTGTGTGGCCACCATTATAGTCCAGCACTGCATTAACCCTCTTGGGCATGGAGTTCACCAGAGCTTCATAGGTTGCCACTGGAGTCCTCTTCCACTCCTCCATGACGACATCACAGAGCTGGTGGATGTTAGAGACCTTGCGCTCCCCCACTTTCCATTTGAGGATGCCGCACAGATGCTCTATAGGGTTTAGGTCTGGAGACATGCTTGGCCAGTCCATCACCTTTACCCTTAGCTTCTTTAGCAAGGCAGTGGTCTTCTTGGAGGTGTGTTTGTGGTCGTTATCATGTTGGAAGGGAGGGGATCATGCTTTGCTTCAGTATGTCAGAGTACATGTCGGCATTCATGGTTTCCTCTATGAGCTGTAGCTCCCCAGTGCCGGCAGCACTCTTGCAGTCCCAGACCATGACACTCCCACCACCATGCTTGACTGTAGGCAAGACACACCTGTCTTTGTACTCCTCAACTGGTTGCTGCCACACACGCTTAGCACCATCTGAACTAAATAAGTTTATCTTGGTCTCATAGGACCACAGCACATGGTTCCAGTTATCCATGTCCTTAGTCTGCTTGTCCTCAGCAAACTGTTTGCAGGCTTTCTTGTGCATCATCTTTAGAAGAGACTTCCTTCTGGGACGACAGCCATGCAGACCAATTTGATGCAGTGTGTGGCATCTGGTCTGAACACTGACAGGCTGACCCCTCACCCCTTCAACCTCTGCAACAATGCTGGCAGCACTCATACTTCTATTTTCCAAAGACAACCTCTGGATATGACGCTGAGCATGTGCACTCAACTCCTGTGGTCGACCATGGCGTGGCCTGTTCTGAGTGGAACCTGTCCTGTGAAACCGCTGTATGGTCTTGCTCACCGTACTGCAGCTCAGTTTCAGGGTCTTGGCAATCTTCTTATAGCCTAGGCCATCTTTATGTAGAGCAACAATTATTTTTTTCAGATCCTCAGAGAGTTCTTTGCCACAAGGTGCCATGTTGTACTTCCAGTGACCAGTATAAGAGAGTGTAAGAGTGATAACACCAAATTGAACACACCTGCTCCCCATTCACACCTGAGACCTTGTAACACTAACGAGTCACATGACACCGGGAAGGGAAAATGGCTAATTGGGCCCAATTTGGACATTTCCACTTAGGGGTGTACTCACTTTTGTTGCCAACGGTTTAGACATTAATGGCTGTGTGTTGAGTTATTTTGAGGGGACAGCAAATTTAAACTGTTATACAGGCTGTACACTCACTACTTTAGATTGTAGCAAAGTGTCATTTTTTCAGTGTTGTCACATGAAAAGATATAATAAAATATTTACAAAAATGTGAGGGGTGTACTCACTTTTGTGAGATAATATATATATATATATATATATATATATATATATATATATATATATATATATATATATATATATATATATATATATGGGAGTCAAAGGGTAAACAGCGCTTATGGAGATTCTTAAAAACTGAATAATATTAAAATCTCGGCAGTGTTGGTGGGTAAAGAAAACAAAAAAAAAAAAAAAAAAAAAAAGGGAAGAGAAGTATATGAATATACGTATATATATTAGAGTCTTTGATAGGATATTGGAATCCTAGTGTAATGAAGGCGTAATAGATACCCTTACCAAAAGTTACCTCAATCCTATGAGGTAAGTTTGCCGCATTGGAGGATGTATCTAGTGGTTGAATGAATCCTGGATGTTCTGGTCTGTATAAAATCGCTGCCTCTTGGAGTAGAATGGGATGTGGGTCCCCTTTGTGCTGGTTTCTTTAGGAAACTTCCTGTATTTATTGCCTCTTGGAGCTTGGTTTTCTTGTCTTGGTATGAAAGGATGTCAGAGCAGGTGACGTGGTTACAGGGTACTTATTTCTTTTTTCTTTTCTTATTTTTTCTTCATTTTCCTTAGAGTTGTGTCAGCAGATACAAAAAAATTTCCCTTTTCCGACTCCGAGTCGTTTCAGACGTAAGGAAGGAATAGGATAACTTTTTTTGTATCTGCTGACACAACTCTAAGGAAAATGAAGAAAAAATAAGAAAAGAAAAAAGAAATAAGTACCCTGTAACCACGTCACCTGCTCTGACATCCTTTCATACCAAGACAAGAAAACCAAGCTCCAAGAGGCAATAAATACAGGAAGTTTCCTAAAGAAACCAGCACAAAGGGGACCCACATCCCATTCTACTCCAAGAGGCAGCGATTTTATACAGACCAGAACATCCAGGATTCATTCAACCACTAGATACATCCTCCAATGCGGCAAACTTACCTCATAGGATTGAGGTAACTTTTGGTAAGGGTATCTATTACGCCTTCATTACACTAGGATTCCAATATCCTATCAAAGACTCTAATATATATACGTATATTCATATACTTCTCTTCCCTTTTTTTTTTTTTTTTTTTTTGTTTTCTTTACCCACCAACACTGCCGAGATTTTAATATTATTCAGTTTTTAAGAATCTCCATAAGCGCTGTTTACCCTTTGACTCCTATTTTTCCTATATTGTATAGACTTAGTCTATCATACAATATTTGTACCTTCATAGCTGCTCTATGAGATTTTCATACCTCTGACTAGCGCATTTACTTGAGTAACGCCTGTTTCCACTCACTGACACTGAATGGTAACATTCTACTTAATTCTATATATATATATATATATATATATATATATATATATATATATATATATATATATATATATATATATAAACATTTACGTCCCACTCTCCAGCTCCAGACCAGAGCAGCAATAGTTCTAAGTAAGAAAAAACTCACCCGGCAGGCTGTACAGTGTTATTGTGTGCGGGGCTCCACTATACGGTTTGCGGGTCAGGTACCTTTTGAACCGGAGCGTTACTCCAACTCCATCCAGGATCGTCACTCCGCCAGCCTCAAGCGCACACTCCTCACATGCGCCTCAGCACAATCAGGAAGATAGACTCCAACCCCGGGTGAGTATTCGAATAACGCTTGAAAGCAGCTCCGGCTGCCAGCGTATCAACTTCCTCTCCAGTGAGCATTCAGAGTTCAGCCATGACGTCAACCAATCTATCCTGACCAATCAATCAGGATAGACTGCAGGTCCAAAATTCTCGCCAGGCTCAGCTAGAAGTAATGGATTCAAAACAACAAGAAATGCCAGCAAGCCTCAAAGCGTAGAAAGTAGAAAGTTCTTTATTGGAGAATAATGTTAAAACAGCATAAAAGCTTAAATCCCAAGCATCAGTGGTAGAAACAGGTCCTACGCGTTTCGGCAGCCCCCTGACTTATTCATGGACTTACAACTTAAGGTGTCAAAGCTCCTTAAATACACCTGAGTCCCCAGCTGTGAGAACCACATGGTGCTGCTCTTAAAGGGATATTAGTAGTAGTTAAAAATAGTCTAACTAAAGCATACAAACAGTTGTGAATAATGGATATGTGACATCGTAATATAATCAAGGATAGATATTGTGAATTAAGTACACCTCCACAACTGAAACTCATAAACCCCTGAATATACATAAATTCATATAAACCTGAATCTAGCTTAACATCTGTTACCTTAAAATATTAGTAACATAATAATAACTATGAAGTGAATACAGGAAGAGGTTTTAGTTCTGAAATGGATCATAGTGTGGAATGAGCAAAACCGTCAGCTTGGAATAAAGGCTGACCCTGCATAGAGAACAAGCTCAGTGTACCAATAAGTAAGCAAATGAAGGCAAGACGTCAGCCTAAGTGGAAGGCTGACTTCATAAGCAGCTCAAGCTTCATATGCCAATAAGCGCATATACATAGGTGTGCGCTTTCCAACATATCACACTATAATTATTATCTACAGAAACCTGATGATCATATTAAATGTATGTATATATAGAAAACTTTAGCGTAGGTAAACCTTGGCTGCTGGAGTCACAGTAGTAACCAAAAATTAAAGAATATTGGTAATGCCAGCATTAACATATATCAATCCTCGATACTGTGAGTACCAATTAGTACTAAATGTACAACATCATTATCCCCGACCTAACCTCAGTTATTAGATGAGGAAATGGAGTTCTGGTAAACTAGGAAGGCTTAAAAAGTAATTATGATACGGCTATATTATCCAACAAGTAGATGGATGTAGCATTGGGATTCAGAATAAGCCAAAACCAGTATAAACAAAATGGTAAACACCCAACATGGTGGCTTAATAACTATAAATCCATAATGTAGACGTAATAAGAAGGCTACTGATAACCACATAGTGGAACTGAATTATTATGCAACCATAATGTAAGTAGTCCAGGCATGTGGACAAATGTAAGATAAGGAATACCATAACAGTTAAATATGAATCAAAATAACAATAATGTGAAAATCTAGTGCTGATGGGTCCAAAAGTTAATGACATCCCCATCTATATTAAATCCTTTTGGTCTTCTGGTCTGCAGTTTGAAGATCCAGAAGGCCTCTTGTATAACAGCTTGGCAGAGCGATCTCCTCCACGAATGCAAGGTTTGATATGGTCAATCACTTGCCACTTAAAGCTAGCAACTGCTTTATCATGAGCATGTATGAAATGCCTGACCAGGTCTGAACACTCAGTACCATTTTCACTATTCTTCAGGTGTTCTCTAATCCTACTCCTACCCTCACGGGTGGTACACCCAACATACTGTTTTTTGCACTGAGTGCATTCCACCAAGTA